>NW_024424008.1:30695074-30711457 GCF_017311325.1 Ursus maritimus
CCCCCCCCCGCCCCCACCCGTGGTGGAGTGCACGCTCCGGAAATAGGAGCTGGTTTCCCCTCTCCCCTCCTTCTTTTTACGTCTGAATGCTTCTGTTTGACTTCTCTGGGCTGCATTCATTTCCCTCTCTTTACTGCTGCAGTTTATTGCTCTTCACTGGCTCCTTTATTTTTATTTTCTAAACTTGCCTGAAATGCATCTTGATTTTGGCATCTTCAGATGTTTTGAGCCTTGCACTTTGTTACCGGTGATTTCCCTCATTTTGCAGAGTTCCATTTGGTTGCAAGTCTGTTTTGCAAGACTCTGCTTCTTTCTTTTCCATCATTAAATTTTGATATTTTTCTGTTCCTGCTTGCTTACAGAAACTTGTTTTTCGTTTTTTAGATTGTCATCATGGACCTTCAGTGTGCTACAGTTTGACTTCCCATCAGACTGACTTGTTTTTGGAATTCTGTGTTCGTGGAATAGAGAGGGCCCCTTTACGGTGTCCCTGCTCTTTCTAGAAGGCAAATCTGTCCAGATCATGTTGCTGTTCTGCATTATTCACTGGCTCTTGTAAGATGTGTTTGGAACACCTCATCACTGTGTGGGACACCCTATGTGTCCTTCCCTGCTATCTTTTCACCCTCACCCCACCTGCCTCACCTCTCTGCTCCCCTTACATGAGAGCAGCAGTTCTCAAACTTTTTGTTTCAGAATGCTTTTATAAATTCTTTTTTTAAAATATTTTATTTATTTACTTTAGAGAGAGGGCAAGAGAGAGCACAGAAGGAGAGGGAGAAGCACTCTCCACTGAGCAGAGAGCCTGACGCTGGGCTCGATCCCAGGACTCTGAGATCATGACCAGAGCCGAAGGGAGATGCTTAACCAACATTGCCACCCAGGTGCCCTGCATTTAAAAATTCTTAAAAATTAATGAGTTCCCCAAAGAACTTTCAATTATGTGGGCATATCCAACAATCTTTACTACATTCAAAATTGAAATGGAAAAGATTTAAAAATACTTATTAAATTAGTTTACATATAGCAGTAGTAAACCCATTACATAACATAAATAATATTTTTAATGAAAAATAACAGTTTCTAAGATAAAAACATTTAATGGGAAGAGTGATATTGTTTCTATTTGTCCAGATCTCTTTGATGTCTGCTTTCACGGAAGACAGATGGATTCTCATAAATGCTTCTGCATTCATTCTGTTGCAATATGTTGCGTTGGTTGAACTGTATGAAGACAATACAGCCTTACACAGATATGTAGTTGGAGAAGGGAGGAGTATTTTAATAACCTTTTCAGTTAATTGTGGGTAGTCTTTGAAACTGCAACAGAGCTTGACAAGTGGTAGGTTTTTTTTTTTTTAAGATTATTTATTTATTTATTTATTTATTTGACACAGAGAGAGAGAGAGCACGCGCACAAGCAGGGGGCGCAGCAGAGGGAGAGGGAGAGGCAGGCTCCCCGCTCAGCAGTGGGGTGGAGCCGGTGAAGGGGCTGAGATCACGACCTGAGCTGAAGGCAGACGCTTAACCTACTGAGCCACCCAGGCGCCCCCAAGTGGTAGTTTTTAAAGGTTTGTTGTAGCCAAAAATCTGAAACCCCATCAATGGACTTTTCATACTTTGTTCCGTTAAAATCATCTTGCACTTTGGAAGGATCTTTTATGCATTTTGAAACATCATATGTGAGCCATTTGGAAAATAGCACTTTTGCTACTGTAACTACCACTCTCGTCTGAAAAGTCCAAGTATTGGGATGCTCCCCAGCTCACAGTGGCTGATGCAAGTTTTTCAAAAATTTAGTTTTTGCTTAAAAGCTCAAATTTTTTTTAGCAACAAATATCATCAGTTTTTCTTGACATCACCAGCTTACTTTATTCATTTTTGAGAAAATTTCCACAAATACCCGAGTCTGAATAAACACAGTTTTTCCTGTTATTCCCTCAAGTAGAAGTGGTGTTGCATGAGGAAGAGCGGCTCACCCCTCGCAGCTGCGTCACACAAGTGCAGTTTCTTCCCGACAACCGTCACACTTTGGCAGTGAAAGTGCTTTAGGAAAGCTTCCTGTTTTGTCAGATGGGATGTTTAAAAGATGTGCGCTTAAGGGTCGATATGTAATACAATTAATACTTTTTTTACTTTTTTACTGCTTCATCAAGGACGTTCTTAGGTGAAATTGACTTTTTTTTTTTTTTTAAATGGTGAGTGCGTGGCTGCGGGCAATACAGTGACGACTAATATAGTCAGATGTCACTGCTCGATTCTCGCAAAGGCGCCAGCGATATTACCCAGCATTACTTCTGCACCATCAGTGCAAATGTCAGCACGAGTGAAGATGGTTTTGCCCCTGCAGCAGCCACGGAGAGGGTCTGGGACCACACTTTGAAAACCACATTGTCTTCATGCAGCTTCACACACCGGACTCCCGTGCTTCGCATCTGCCAGGAACACTTGTCCTCACCAGCTCTCCATCCCTGTGTGCAAGTGTGTAGACACACACACACACACACACTCAGGGGTTTTTATACATACTGATTTTACTGATCATGTGTTCTCAGGTCTCTTCCAGTGGACTGTGAGCCAGGTTTCATATTGACCTTGGTGGTGCATAGTGCCGAAGTACTGTACCTATTAAATGCTAACTCGTTCAGCATTGGCTCTTTTCATTGTCATCATCTCATTATTGCAAGGGCTTAATAAATGTTTTTTGAACCAATGAGGAGTTTGGGTTAGCATTTTTCCAGAATTGCCTTAGAACATTGATTCTCTGTGATATCAGTAAGTGGGAAGCAGGAGGGGCATCGGTGCTTAACTGGATTTGAGGATGGTCAGCAGGTTTCGAATGGAAGGATTTCTCAGATCCTTCGCTGTATAATGTGCATTGTGAATCTTGAAGGGGGATGGGAGGCTATAGAATGTGGTATTTCCCAAGTTGAATGGCATGGGAACCTCCTTTTCTTGGCATACTTCATAGAATTAGGTTTCTTGGGATTTCCACTGGGAAATAATTGTGTAGCCTGGCTTTTCCACTTTTACAGATATGGAAACATTACCTCCATTCATTCTTGCATGGATTTATAGCTCAGATATTTTATGCGTCCCTCCTAAGCTTGGACACTAGTAGATTTAGGGATATAATGCAAGCAAAAAAAAAAAAAAAAAGATTTGGAGAAAATGCTAATAAACCATTTGTATAGAGTAGATGGTCAGGTGGGAGATTCAAGTATGCATCAACCGATCACCCGAAGTTACAAGTATTATGTCAGTGGTATGTAGGAAGGTCCACAGTGCTAAATCATTCGCTTTCTGTTTTTCCCATTTTCAAGGCTCTGCCTGTCTGTTTAGGTATTCCTCGAAACACTGCCACTGCCTGTATCCCTGTGATCCAAACAACTGATGAAGATCATTAAGATGTGGGCTCTTTGCCCAGTCGTTTCATCTGAGAGGGTGGTGTGTCAGAGATGAGATCTTTCAGATGTGAGCCAACCCCCACTCAGTGCCTCACACGTAGTAGGTGTGTGTCTATATTGATTGAGCAAAGAATGAATAAAAGTGTGCTCTGAAAAATCTGAGGCTGACGGACTAACTCCACACTGTGGTTTCATCAGCCCAGTACCTGAACTCGCTGCACTGTCCGGGGTCAGCTGAATAAAACCTAATAACGTGCTTTTCACACCGCACTGCCCTGACCTGGAGCATTCTAGAGGGCACCGGTGATCTTCCCTTCTGTTCCACTCAAAACAACACACACAACTCACCCTACCTTCTATTTTGATCCGGTAGCGCCCATACATGGGGAGGAAATGTTAATACGCTCTTTACATGAGTATATTTCATCAAAGGACGTGCTGTCGATATGGTAAAGTTGGTCTTTGGGCTTCTGGCTGCCTGCACAGATGACAGTGGGAGGGTTTTGTATCAGAATAGCCTTGGAGTCAGGACTTGGGTAAGAAGATTAACCTAGTGTTTAATTTGATGTTTCATTCTGTGAAGTCACCTACAGAGAAATCAAACATTTACATGTTTATTAACCAGTGCTTTTGGTTCTTGGCATGTGGCCCACACCACTTCGGGCTGGATGAGCTCTGGGAATGCGCAGAAATCTCCCTTTGCCCCTCTCCCCGCACCCCCTCCTAAGGAGAGACAGACAGGAAAACATTTACCAGCTCCAATTATCCTTTTGTTTCAAAGCCTGAAACTTTTTCAGCCACATCATGTTCCTGCCAGAGTCTGGAAACTAATAGGCTTTAGAGAGGCCGAGGGTTGAGTGGAGTCACTTTGAGAACGGCATGCATCTGGAGTCCTGATTTTTCAGGTGTTGCTCTGAGACTGAATTAAGAAATCTTATTCTCAGGGAGTTTGGGCCCTCTTGATTTCTAATTTTTGTGATTGAGTTAGAGTTGCGGGAATATCATGAGTTGCTAATTTTTAAAAAAATAATTTTCTTCCCTTTGTAAAAGTAATTCACACTAATTGTAGAAACTTGGAAAAATATCAAAAGGCATAATGCTGAAAATTACCCATAATTCTAGTGCTCAGAGATAATCACTACAAACCATTTTGTTGTATTTGCATGCATTTTTGTATGCATAATTAAGATCATTGTGTATAAATTTCGATTTCTATGTTTCCTATTTCACATAAGAATATTCTCTCTTGCACGGAGAGCAGTGCAGCATAGGAGCTTATGTTAGTTTCCGTGGCCACTGTAACAAATTTCCACACATGGGAGTCTTCAAACAACAGAAACTGATTCTCTCACGTTCTGGAGCCGGAAGTTCCAACCAAGGTATAGGCAGGGCTATGCTTCCTCTGGAGGCTCTAGGGAGAAGCCATTCCTTGTCCCACCCAGTTTCCGGTGGCTGCTGGCATTCCTTGGCCTATGGCCTCATCTCTCCCATATCTGCCTCTGTTTTCACTAGCACGTGCACACGTGTGTGTGTGTGTGTGTGTGTGTGTAATCTCTGCCTCTCTTATGAGGACACAGGTGAGGCCTCTAGGGTCCACCCAGATAATCAAGGATATCTCTTCATCTTAAGATTCTTATCTTTTTTTTTAAGTTTTGTTTTGTTTAAGATTTATTTATTTGAGAGAGGATGCGCACGTGCGGGGGGGACGAGCAGGGGGTCTTAAGCAGACTCCGCACTGAGCCCAGAGCCCTATGCAGGGCTCAGTCTCACCTCCCTACCACCTGTTACCTTTTCTTTCCTGGGGGGTGCCCAATGCAATCTGATCTTGTCCAACCCAGGCTCCAGGGCTGCAGAGGAAGAGCAGGGGTCCTAGCTGAGTGAAAGACAGGGTGGTGGTCCTTTCTCCCCCAGTGGTGCTGTGACATGGATGTACAGTGCATACCAGGTACAACTGGTCACACACAAATTGGGCACTATCCATCTTAGTTATCGTGGGCTAAGTGGTCGCCCCAAAGATGTGTCCCAATAATGTTACCTTACTTAGAGAAAGGTCTTTTAGATGTGATTAAGGATTTTGAGATGAGATCATCTTGGATTATCCAGGTGGGCCTTCAGTGCCATCACAAGTGTCCTTGTAAGAGAGAGGAAGAGGGAGATGTCACACACACAGAGAAGGCAGTGAAGTGGAGGAGAGATGTGGCCACAAGCCAGGGAGTGCGGGTAGCTGGAGAAGGCAGGGCGCACATTCTCCAGAGCCTCTGCAGGGATCGTGGCCCTTGCCTGTACTTTGATTTCAGGCTTCTGGACCCAAGAACTGTGAGAGAATAGATTTGTGTTGTTTTGTGCCACCTAGCTTGTGATAATTTGTTATGGCAGCTACAAGAAACTCACATGTGCTTCGTTTAACAAGACAGTTCCGCCGATCACGTGCTGGGCTATGTGGCAGTGTTATATGCTATAACAGCTTCTCAGCTTCTCTGAATTTCTGCGCTTATCTTGTCGTGAACCAGCAGTGAAGAGTTGGATGGATGACCACCTTTGAGTACCATGGTCTAGTCTCCCTCCCTTGTTTAATGGATGAGGGGACCGAGGCCCAGGGAGGAAGCGGAGGACTGAGATGAGAACATAGGTGCCTTTGCTGCTCAGAGTGGAGAGACGGGAGGTACCAGCCTCCTGGGGGCCAGGCCTGGGGTGAGCAGACTGGAGCGCTGCCCTTCAGCCTGTCCTGCAGGTCAGCTGGTGTCCCTGGAGCTATTCCATGACCTGCTGAGTGAAAGCCCCTGGTGCACCTGGGCTGCTTAGAAGACCCAGAAGCCAGGGGAATCTTGGAAAGCCTTTGGTGCTGATAGCCAACAGCAGCAGCAAGGAATCCTGTCAGGGGTGAAGGTCCTGGCTTGCTCTTGACTTCATCTCCAGCTGACTGCTTCAGTCTCTGTGTTTGGGTCATATTTTCCCTCTGCAGCCCAATTTTAACTTTCTATATTTTCTGAGCGGTAATTATCTCTCAGAGAATATGGGATTAAATAACAATCATCTTGACTCTTACACTGCTGGAATAAAGTCCATCTAACTTAACTCAGCATTGGGGGCCCCTGAAGAACCTTCCCCTTTCCATCCCTGCCTCTCACTCCTCCCTTTTACACACCTTTATCTCTGAACTTCACCAAGATCATCACTCCCTGGTAGGGGGGCTAGAAGAGGTTAGTTTTGTGAACCCCTACAGTGGGCGAGTTCATGGTTGACCAACTCAAGAACCAATGGAAAAATACAGCAAGAGGATTGTAGGCATATATCTTTGAAGCTCTCAGGGGGGGGAAAAAGCATGCATTTACTAAAATAGACCATAAAAGCAGCACAAACAGCCTATACCAGTCACTAATATGTGAGCTAAGTCATCTGGTCTACCACCCAGCCCAGTTGAGCCACCAGATGACTGTAGCTACATATATCAACCAGGCAAGAAATGAGAAAAACAACCTGGCTGAGACCAGCACTAATTGTTGACCCACCAAACCATGAATGAACGAAACGTTTATTGTTTTAGACAAAAACAAAACAAAACAAAAAAAAAACCCACAGTAAATCAGTCTTCAAATTATTATACTTCTTATTTTACTAGAGATGGGCATTATATAGTTAATTACTCCTTGTTTGCTATGGGTACTTTTCAGAGTCTCCTATCTTTGTATTTTCATGAAATTCTATTTGCTTCATTTTGTTATGGATAATGCCCATATGAAGAGCCCCTTTTCCCCAATATCTGGGCCTCCATCTTAATGTTTCATACTGCTGGGATTTTAGGAATTACCTGTTGGATCTACTCTCTGGGTCTCATACATGCCTCCCATCCTTCCCTCTCAGCTATTGTGGGACAGTCGTTAAGAGGCCCCAGGTCACCTTCTCCCATCTTCTTTTATTTTTCCCAAAGCTTTGGTCCAGAAGCCTCTCTTTCTTCACCCTCTACTTCTGCTCTTTTTCTAGTCCCAGCCCTGGATCTCGTATTCTTAAGTCAGTGATTCTGGGTTACAAGAAACCGCAATGCTCTCGGGCCAGCCTACTTAGCAGAGGGTTTGTGGTAGGAATCTCAGGAACGCAGGGAGCAAAGCTTGACCAGCCTACTGGGAACTGGAGCGGGAAGGCCCCTTAATTCAGGGGCTGCATGCACAGTGCCCGGTCCTGCTCACCTCCTGGATGTGTGTGTGTCTTTCTCTGAATGAGGACCCACCCTCCTGGATGTGTGTGTGTCTTTCTCTGAATGAGGGCCCACCGCTGCTTGCCTAAGTTTGCACGTCTTCATCCTCAAATGAGGGAGGTTGGGAGGGAGGCATTATCCATCTCCAAGCTAATCAGTTTGGGGAGGGAAGCCATGGAACTGCCCTCTCAGCATGGACTGCGGGAGTGTCCCCCAAAATGGGGTCTGTGGAGGGGCGTTTCCCCATAACCTATTACACCTCTTTTTCTGATTTCTCAACAGGAATAACTCAAGTCTCCTTTACTGGAAATCAGTTTGCTGGAAGTACTAAAACTGCAGTTCTTGAAGTTGAAGAAGAGGTAAATGGAAGTACATTTGTACCTACTAAAATTCTCTGATAGGGGCGCCTGGGTGGCACAGCGGTTAAGCGTCTGCCTTCGGCTCAGGGCGTGATCCCAGCGTTATGGGATCGAGCCCCACATCAGGCTCCTCTGCTATGAGCCTGCTTCTTCCTCTCCCACTCCCCCTGCTTGTGTTCCCTCTCTCGCTGGCTGTCTCTATCTCTGTCGAATAAATAAATAAAATCTTTAAAAAATATAAAAAAATTAAAATAAAAAAAATAAAATTCTCTGATAAGAGAAGCCAGTTGGGGTGAGGTTACCGTTCCCAGCATTCCTCAGACATGCCCAGCCCTGTGTGTACTCTTTCCCCCTCCTTTCTGCCTAGCCAGGTTCCTGTTGATCCCTGAAGGTCTTTATCAGTTGTTACTTCCCTGGAAATCAAGCCTTTTATTTATTTATTTATTTTAAGATTTAATTTGTTTATTTAGAGAGAGAGAGCGCAAGGGGTGAGAGCACGAGGGTGGGGGGCAGAGGTAGGATGAGGGAGAACCTAGGTAGACTCCCCGCTGAGTGCGGAGCTAGACCCAGAGCTCAGCTCCATCTCATGACCCTCAGACTGTTGCAGGGTTCTTGTCTCACAGAATCGAAAAATGAATCTCGAGGGCAAAGCGGTGAAGTGAAGTGAAAGTTGATTAAGTGAAGGTGAGAACAGAAAGGAAAGGAAAGGAGCCCTTTAGAGTGAGAGGGGTCCCAAATGGGTTGCCACTGAGGCTTTTATGGTGGGTCTTTTATAGAAAACTGACCGGGGAACTTGGTAATTATTTTGTCTGGAACGTTTAAGAGAAACAAGGTGGATTTGTAAATATTAGGAAGATATCTCGTCTATATTTAGAATAAACAAGGCAGATTTGTTAATGTTCCCTTCTCTCTGGTTAATATCTTGTCTATAACATTTCTCCACATCTGGGATTTCTATGAGCCTGGTCACGTAGCCCCCTACCTATCTCTCCTTACCTAGCCTCACCCATCTCTCACTCAAGACCATGACCTCAACCAAAATCAGGAGTCAGATGCTTCACCGACTGAGCCACCCAGGCGTCCTGGGAATCCAGCCTTTTTATTCCCTCCTGGCCAATAGTGACTTTTCCTGCTTTGGAACCCCCATAATACTATCTCCTTCTCACTGACATGTGTCGTAATGAGCTTGACATGATTGTTTGTGCCCCTCCCCTGGCCGCTCTTCTGCCAAGGCTCCTTCTCCGTGAACCTTCCCCCACCACCAGCCTGGTATTTCCACACTTGATTGTAGTTGCCTGTTTGCATGCTTTCTGTAATATGCTCCTCAAGGGCGTATCTGAATGTGCCTGGCTGCTCCATAAACATGTATTGGATGAACAGAGCATCAGCCTTCCCCACTAGACAGTTGGCTCCTGTATGGATTCACTTTGTCCCTCTACCACTCCACCCTGTACTATCATTCTTAAATTGATTCTGTTCTTCGAGCATTCATCAGAAATTGTTGATCTCTAGATGTCCTTTGTATTTGGGCTGTTGGTGAAATGAAGCTAATAGGAAGGCTTTTCTATCTGACTTATTTTTTATGGGCAGTATGGCCCCATGTTAAGAGCAATAATCCAGTAACTGAAAGGGAAGGGAGGTGACAGGCAAGTCAGAGCAGCAGTGACTGGGAGCATGGCCTCCCCATGGCTGGTGTTGAATGGGGTTGCAGGAGGTGGGGTTTTGGTCACTCTGTGGTGTGGCCCCTCCTGTCTGCTGGACGGCAGACCCCCTCCTCCATTGTCTGCATGATCTTCTGAGCTGCTCCATTCAACAGACAGCTGCGTCTTCACCCACTTCCCTGCTCCAAATCTTTTTGCTTTAAATGTATGAGTGCTCAGCTTCCTTTTCTCAGACTGTGTACTGTACTGCTAAATACCCCACAGAAGTTTCTTATTGATCCTCCCAGTTTCGTTGGTCACCATCCACTGAGAATCCTTGCCCTAACCTTTCCTACCTCCCAGTAACCAGTAGGTGTCTCTTACCTTTGCATTTCGTCCACATTTACAGGATGCTTCTGCCCACATTACCAGCTTGTGTTCTCCTGCCAATCCTAGCAGTCAGACTCAGAGCAGTCAGATGTCTTACATGAGGTCATGTCACCAGCAAGAATGGAGTTCAGCTTTCCCTCCCCTGCACCGTCTTGGTCATTCCCCTTGGAAGCCACTGCTGCCATCACAAAACCTGGGACTCTGTGTTCCCTCCAAAGAGAAGACCCTTGACCTTCTGTTAAGAGATGCAGCCTGGGGGGCTTGGGTGGCTCTGTCGGTTAAGTGTCTGCCTTTTGCTCAGGTCGCGATCTCAGTGTCCTGGGTTCGAGCCCTGAATTGGGCTCCCTGCTCAGCGGGGAGCCTCCTTCTCCCTCTGCCTGCCGCTCCCCCTGCTTGTGCTCTCTCTCTCTGTCAAATGAATAAATAAAACCTTTTAAAAAAGGGGGGCATGCAGCCTGACCCTGGTGTTATCCCCCCACCCCAGCTTTCTTGAAAAAGTAGTTATCTTCCTTCCAGGACCTTCCAGTCAATCTTATAAGTTTTCTTTTTGTTAGGGCTTATTTAAATTCGGGAAATTTAATTAGTTTACATTAATACCGCACTGTCTTACTCTATGAGTAAACTGAAAGACACTAACAAGGGTTTAATCTAGCTGTTTCTAATGATAGTTTTTCTCTCCCTTCTCCTTTAAATAATTGCAAATCTTCTATTAATCAAGGTGGCAGAGCACAGTGCTTTATTGCCATGTGGAATTGTGTGGTTAAATGTGATTTTTAAAAAATGGCTCAAATTTTAATTAGAAAGCAGATTTTTAAATGACATTTTGATTTGTCCTTAGATGGGAAATTGGAAATAGACCCACCACGGTAGGAAAGCAGGTTCTAGTCCAGAAGGAGGCGTATTAACTTAAGAGCAGGATGTGATTTTGGTGAGTCATTGTTTTCCTAAAATAGGCTGTCTTCTCTGGTCTTCTGTTGAGGGAGAGAGACCTTCCTCTGCATTTGATGCCACCTTAGATGAGCATTTCCCTAGGAGAGAGTCCAGCTCAGACTCCCCCATGCAGGCTGGTGCTCCCAGTTGTCAAATCGTCAGGGCACAGGACTAGGCACGAAGGCCCTTCTGCTGGGACTCCTTGAAAACACCAATATCGAGAAATCAGCAAACCTATTATGATGCCTGTAACTGAAGAAAATATGGGGCTACATACTTCCCATTGTGGCATGATGCAAATATCATTTTACTGCTAATGTGACTGCTTTCTTGGCCCCAAAGCTGGTATCTGCATCACTACTGAGGGTCATCATAGAAGCAGCCTGCACGTGGCCGGCCGAGAGTTTGGCCCCATAAGCTCCTTATGTGATGCCCCCCACCTTGAGCTGGCACAGTGGCAGGACAGCCAGGTACCCCAGAAGGAAGGTGGGAAAGGTCATCAGTGAAAAGACCCAGGCGTTTGTCATTCCACGTGACTTCTCTGTGCTTTGTAAGGCATTTTACACCTGTTATAGCAGCTAGCAAACTTGAATGTCTCGCAGGTACTTCAGACTCACTGGGTCCAATTTTTATCTCTTGGTCTCTTTCTACCACAGTCCCTTTGCACACCTTCCTTCCCTCCATCTCTTTAGGGTGCACAGCCGTTAATGCACTTTTTCAAGCCAGAAACTGGGGAGTTGGCTGATAACACTCACCTTTCTCTCCCTCCAGATCCCCAAGTCCTTGCGATGCTCTTGAAGTAGATCTTGAATTCATCTGCAGCCCTCCCATGTCCACCCCTCAGGTCCAATGACACCAGTAGCTGCCTGGGTTCCTGCAGAGGCTTTTGAACTGCTTGCCCTGGTTCCACTTCCCCTCCATTCTGCTCATCACCTTGGACTCAGGGTGACCTTTAAAACGCTCGTCGTATCATTTCACTCTTTACTCACACCTGTCCATGACCTCTTCCTGCACTTGGATGAATCCCATATGCCCAACATGGCCCATGGAGAGGACCACATGGCCTGGGCGCCAGGCCCGGCTAGAGGTCTCACAGCACTGTTGACGTCATGTTCAAGTGGCTGGGGAGACACTTTAACCTTTCACTCTTGACTTCCTTGGCAGGCTGCAATCCTTTTGATTTTCCAAGGGCAATAAAATAACCGTCAGCCTGGGAAATGTGTACTTAGAATGGATGTCGTATTCTGGAAAATGGAATAGGAGGGGATTTGTTCCTCCAAACCCCAGAAATCAACTCTTAGAACACAGAGGTGGACCACTATTTGGTTTGGAACTTTAATAAGCATTTAACCAACATGTAATCTGCTAAAACGTTAATACCCCTGCTGTTCTCCAAGTAGCCTCCCTTCCACATATTTCAGTGTAAGAAGGTGAGCAGCCTTTAGCTCCAGAAATCATGACTGAAACTTGGTTCCAGGTCAGTACAAGACAAGACTGACATTCTACAGGGAAAAAAAAGAAACACACTAAATATTAGCACGCAGCTTTCCTTTTTAAACCCGTTTCTCCTACCCTGAAGCCCACTCGTATTCCTTACCTTAACCGTAACCTTTACTTTTGTGTGTTTGTGGCCCCATGCACACACAAACACTTCAACAGGGAAATGTGTCTCAGCCGAGTGACACTCTCCGTTGTCCTCAGGCCTTCCATTCAAGGTAATTAATGGGAGTCCTGAAATTCCACCTGTGGTTTTGGTTTCTGTGATCTTGAATTTGTAACTTTTTATGATACCAGTTTGGTGGTTCAGTCTGATGAGTTACAAAGATTGTAAGGGTAGCAGGCGAGGTGATCCTGATACGCACTGTGGCGTTATGAAGTGCCGAAGGAGCACAGAGATGAGCCCCTTACCCACCTTGGTGCCTAGAAAGTCTTGAAATGCTTTCAAGGGTGTGTGACCCATGAGATGGGCCGTGAAGGAGGAGTTTGCCAAGCAGGAGGAGTGACTGGCGGAAAAGAGCATTTCAGACAGCCTCATGGACGGAGGCCCCAGAGGCCAGCAAGGGCATGGCACACCCCGAGAACTGTATGGGGGTGGTTGTGGCTCCTGCAGGGGGAGCCGTGACCTGAGCACTGACCAGTGGGCTGGGGGCCCGATCATGCAGAATACTCTCGTGGGATTCTACGCTGGGGGTTCCTGGGTCAGATTTGTCTTTTGCAGTAGGGATTCTGTAGGCTTGGCCTCTACTTTCAAGGTTTCTTCTCAGTGGCATTGACCCAACTCAGACACACAAGGCCTTTTATCAGGTTTCGTGGGCATGAGACTCAAAATGCCACAGACTTCCAAGTTTAAGGTATATCCATAGGCTCTCTACCAGGAATCACAAAGACATTTTTAGAAGTTACTGAAATGTGGCTGGTGTTAAATTACTGCCCTGCAGGAGTTTATGAATAACTCCATTTCCTGTTCCTTTGGGGTCTGGCTGCCTTACCATGCTTGGAAGTGGTATGTTTCAGGCTCCTATGAAGCACAGACCTACAGGCCATTGGATTTCCTGTAGATGTTGGAAATGGCACTATAACCGTGCTGTATCAGAACCATCCTGAATTAGTGATCATTTGTAATTGCTCAGAATCTAGATGTTGAATTATCAATTACTGTTAGCTGGGCTTTCTCACTGTTAGTTTAGCATGATTTGTTTGGTGGTTAACCTTAACATATAAAATAATGCATATTTATACCAGGAATGTGTTTTGGCTCAAGAGTTTCCAACAACTAGACTTTAAAACCTATATGAGGTTTAAATGATTCCTCCAGGGGCACCTGGGTGGCTCAGTCCGTTAAGCTTCTGCCTTTGGCTCAGGTCATGATCTCGGGGTCCTGGGATCAAGCCCCGCATCGGGCTCCCTGCTCAGCGGGGTGTCTCCTTCTCCCTCTGCCCCTCCTCCCTCCCCCTACACATGCTCTTTCTCTCTCTCTCTCAAATAAATAAATTAAATCTTAAAAATACATAAATGAGTCCTCCATATGCCTTTGCTAAAGAAGATGCACACATCTCCCGCATGTGGCGATGGGCAAGTTGTCGCGTCCTTTGCCGGCTGCCTCAGGCAGTGATTGGAAGGATTTAGAAATGTCAGGCAGGGAAACACAGGGTAGGAGGCAAAGATGAGGGCCTGACCTGGTGGTAGTGCGGACAGAGAAGGGGACAGATGTTTGACAGATGTCTAGCATAAGGAACTGGTAATACTCAAGGAAGAATGTGATATAGGAATAGGGGAGAGGTGACGTGTCCAGGGAAACCTCAAACCTCTGGCCGGGGCACCATGAGTAAGAGGAATAGGCTTCCATCATTTAGCAAATACTTATTGAATCCCTGCTGGGAGAAGGGGAAGTAGGCAGAGAACGATTAACCCTTTGAAGAGGCAGAGCGAAAGAAGGGCCATTTTTTAAATTAATTAATTGATTGATTGATTGAAGATTTATTTATTTCAGTGAGAGAGAGAGGGCGGGCATATGCATGCAAGGAGGGGCAGAGGGAGAGAGAGTCTCAAGCAAACTCTGCACTGAGCATGGAGCCCCACACGGGGCTTGATCTCATGACCCTGCAATCAGACCTGAGCCGAAACCCAGAGTCGGATGCTCAGCCGACTGCGCCACCCAGGCGCCCCAAGAAGGGCCATTTTATTTATTTATTTATTTATTTTTTTTAAATGATTTTTTATTATATTATGTTAGTCACCATACAGTACATCCCCAGTTTCCGATGTAAGGCTCGATGATTCATTAGTTGTGTATAACACCCAGTGCACCATGCAATACGTGCCCTCCTTACTACCCATCACCGGTCTATCCCATTCCCCCACCCCCCTCCCCTCTGAAGTCCTCAGTTTGTTTCTCATAGTCCATAGTCTCTCATGTTTCATTCCCCTTCTGATTACCCCTTTCTTTATCCTTTCTTCCCCTACTGATCTTCCTAGTTCTTATGTTCCATAGATGAGAGAAATCATATGATAGTTGTCTTTCTCTGCTTGACTTATTTCACTTAGCATTATCTCCTCCAGTGCGTCCATGTTGTAGCAAATGTTGAGAACTCGTTCTTTCTGATAGCTGAGTAATATTCCATTGTATATATGGACCACAACTTCTTAATCCAGTCATCTGTTGAAGGGCATCTCGGCTCCTTCCACAATTTAGCTATTGTGGACATTGCTGCTATGAACATTGGGGTGCATATGGCCCTTCTCTTCACTACGTCTGTATCTTTGGGGTAAATACCCAGTAGAATGGCTGGATCATAGGGTAGCTCAATTTTTAACTTTTTAAGGGACTCCACACTGTTTTCCAGAGTGGCTGGTAAATTAACTCAGATTCCCACCAACAATGTAGGAGGGATCCCCTTTCTCCACATCCTCTCCAACAATTGTTGTTTCTTGCCTTGTCTATTTTTGCCATTCTAACTGGCGTAAGGTGGTATCTCAGTGTGGTTTTGATTTGAATTTCCTTGATGGCTAATGATTTTGAACATTTTTTCATGTGTCTGTTAGCCATTTGTATGTCTTCATTGGAAAAGTGTCTGTTCATATCTTCTGCCCATTTTTTGATTTGTTGATTTGTTTCTCGTGTATTGAGTTTGAGAAGTTCTTTGTAGACCTTGGATACCAGTCCTTTATCTGTAGTGTCATTTGCAAATATATTCTCCCATTCCGTGGGCTGCCTCTTAGTTTTTCTGACTGTTTCCTTGGATGTGCAGAAACTTTTAATCTTGATGAAGTCCCATAAATTCATTTTATCTTTTGTTTCTCTTGCCTTTGGGGATGTGTCATGAAAAAGGTTGCTTTGGCTGATGTCGTAGAGGTTGTTGCCTATGTTCTCCTCTAGAATTTTGATGGATTCCTGTCTCACATCGAGGTCTTTCATCCATTTGGAGTTTATTTTTGTGTATGGTGTGAGATAGTGGTCAAAAGAAGGGCCATTTTAAAGGCATAAGAGTAGGCAAAAGGGTAACTGATTTTGACTTGGGATTGGGGATGTTTTCTCAGTGGCAAGAGTGTGTAAAGCAGGCCAAGATGAAGAGCCCTGGGGCCGGCATGTGTTGGCCTGTTCTGCCTCTACGTTCAGAGGCACAGGAGGGTGACCCCTCCATGTGACCTTGGGGATGGGGTTGGGCTCAGCGCTCAGGGCCTAGAAGGCCAGGCCGAATCTGCACTGTGTTTGGTTGGCCCTGGGGACCCCTTGAAGGCTCTGTAGCCAGACTAAGATCAGAGCTTGGATTAAGTGAGATCCTTCTGTCTAGAGACTGAGGAAGCAGGAGGTGGAGGCAGGCACTTTGCCGGCCAGGGGAACCTCGAGGGGCCCGCAGACAGGCCACTGGCAAAATCAGTCAGCCACATCTTAGCACTCGGAAGCCTTCTAGTCCTGTGGCCTTGGCCCAGACCATCCTCAGACGGCTCAGTCTGGCAAAACAGCT
>NW_024424008.1:30711462-30727138 GCF_017311325.1 Ursus maritimus
GGTTCAGCAGGAAAAGGTGGCATTTAAACTAAAGATCAAATATTTAGCACTTTGTTAGTGACAAACAACTTCGGCAGCCCAAGGCTGCTGTCCGATGGGGTCATTCTCCCTCCCCTTCCCCCAGATTGACTCTCCTGGAGACTCCAGAGAACCTGACAGCCGCTGTGTAAATATTTGATAGCTGCTTAGTGTATGGGCTGCCTTTTGCAGAGTATTTGAATTTGGGCAGCAGCAATCAAGGCCTGCAGTGGTGCACAAATAATAGGCTTTGAGACATTCCCGGTGGGTGTGTAGAGTCCTTCCTGGATTGATCTTCTCACCCCTCCGCCCTTGCTTTCACTTGCGGACATCAGGACATCAGGGGCGTGCTCCCGTGGGGCCGGTCCGCACACCTTCCAGGTAGGCTCCTGCCGCCAGGCCTCCGCCCTCCCGGTTCCCTGCCCAGCCCCCTCCTCCCTTGTTGTGCGGGCTGCACTTTCCCTCCAGGCCCCTGCTGTCTGCTCAGACGCGGTCCCTTGTAGTGCTCCCCGAGTTATAGCATGTCCCGACTCTGTCACCTTGTGCCGCTTTGTCTTCTGCACAGCACTTCACTCCCTGACACACCGTGTCTTTGGCTCCTGTCCGTCTCCTGCCACTAGAACGTGCTTCTGTCAGAGCAGGGGCTTCGTTTTGCTCCTCGCTCCACCCACACTGCCAAGACCTTGCCCGGCACGTGCAGGTGGCCTTGTATTGGGGGATCGGTGGCCGGGCTGCACACTCACCACGTGTAGCCGGTGCCCGGCCTGTGGTGGGTGCTTAGTAAGTGTGCGAATGAGAATTGGTGGGGGGGTGACTCTGCGTGTGATTAGCCCGTCCCCAGCGCCCCACCGCTCTGCAGGGGTGCCGACTCTTGATGGGGCGGGCCCCCGGTTTTCTTTCCTTGAGGAAGGCGCAGACGGGCAGTCTTGGGCGCATGTGGTTGTGGTTGCTGTTTGCACTTGAAAATTCAGTCAGTACCTCACTCTCTCTCCGTGTGTCTGCCATCAGCCAGGCTCTGTAATTAACTTGCTGTAATTTAGCTTAGAGATGAGTTTTTCATTTTATAGATGCCATCAACAACCAGTGCTCCTGATATCTTGGTTGTTGATGAGGCTCCTGTCTACCGGAACATGAAGACCGCAGCGCGCCGAGGGCCGTCGGTTAGCTCACGCCTGGCCGTAGGAGCGAGAGGACAGCGGATGGGTTTTAGCAGGTTGTGGTGCTGTATTCCTGGGGTGCTCCAGAGCATGCCAGCATGCGGGCAGAGCCCTGGGGGGCCTGTGGGGCATCTTCCTTGGGGTCACATTTTACCCAAAGATGTGGGGAAAATAACACTTAAAGAATATTGACGGGTGCCTGAGTGGCTCAGTCGGTTAAGTGTCCGACTCTTGGTTTTTGCTCAGGTTCTGATTTCATGGGTCATGAGATCAAGCCACGCGTCAGGCTCTGTGCTCAGTGGCAGTCTGCTTGGATATTCTCTCCCTCTGCCCCTTCCCCCCGCCCAAAATAAGTATATAGATCTTGAAAGAAAGAAAAAGGATATTGAAACCAATATGGATATGTGTTGGAGTAGAATTCAACATCGCTTAGTGGGTAAGAGCAGGGCTCTGGAACCAGACCATCTGGGTTTGAATCTGTCCCACCACTTACTTGCTTTGGGGTCCAGGGCAAGGGACATAACTGCCCCAGACCTCAGTTCTTGCCTCTCAGCTGGAAGCCTGTGACACAGTAGAGCCTCCCGCATGGGGACACAGTCAGCATTCAGTGACAGCCACAGCAGGCTTTTATCACGGTGCCATGCACATTGTGGGGCCAACGTGATAGACGATTGCTGACATTTTAGATAAAAGAGGAGACAAATGAAATCTTATTATTGCAGTGGCTCTGCCCCAGACCTGGCCTCCAGGGACGAATGTTCACTCACATCTGCCATATTTGAGATGGACAAGTTAGCAAAGCACTGCTTAAAAAAAAAAAAAAAAAAAAGACAACAGCAAAACACCAGTGCATACAACTGGCTGGCCTGCATGTGTTCCTGAATTTCCCCCCAACCTTGCTTTAGTCTTGAGCTGTCACAGAGTGGAGCTGTCATTAACAAAGTGCTGAATTAGCGATGCTTCCTTTAATACCTGCTGTCTTCCGGCACCTAATCGAGTAGCAGATGAAGTGGGGGAACCTACGGGTTTGGAGCTGCCACTGAGGGAGTGACAGCCTCGGAGGAGCAGCAGCCTTTCCGGGCGCTTGCACAGACAGGGCTCGCTGCTTCCCTTTCATTCCCCAGCAGCCTGTGACTCATCGAGGTGGAGAAGACTCGTCCTAGCGGAACCCGGGTCCATCTCTTCCATCTGATTTCTGAGTCCCAGCCATTCGTCTCTTGGTTTCCCCCAGAGATAGAGAGCTCCCTCCTCCAAAAGTAGGAGTCTTCTGCCAGCCGTTCAGGTTCTGCCGGCCAGAGCACAGCTGACCAGGAATGTTCCGCCGGCAGCTTCGGTTCTCTGTGACAGAGGGACCTCTGGACCCCATGCTGGCACAACTCCCTTGGGAAACGTGATTTAACCTTTTAGCGGCCCTCACTGCGGGGAGGTCTTCTCAGTCCAGTGTTCATCGGCTGTGGGTCACAGCCGATGAACTGATTGGGAAGTGAGTGGATCGCAGTGGGCATTTTTCTAAAGACGTGGAACCAGATCGTTGCTCGTCAGTCGTAAGCTGCCGTATTCCCTTATAGAACTTTGGTCTTGGGCTGTGTGGTGTGCACTCCGTGGCTTTCTGTGCATCTCAAAAGCCATTGTCTCAACCCTCCTGCAGGAATTTCAAATTACTTCTTTTCTCTTGAGTTGTTTTTTTTTGTCCTTTCTGTGGTTGGATTTGTTTCAGGTCAACTGGTTTGAAACCAAGTTGCTGGTCGCTGTGAATTTCTCTCTGACTCCTCATTAAAGGAGGACAGTAGGCTGTCCACAGTTAAATAACAAGATCCATCAAAGGCCCTGCTTCCTCTCTGTCCTCCTCGTGTGCGGCGGGAAGAGCTGCTGGTTGAGCACCTCGAGAGCTTCGCCTGGTCGCAGGGCAGGTCCTGGAAGGGCACTATTTCCTCTAGGCTGGAAGAGCCTCCTCTGTCACTGGTTCTTGGGAGGAGCATGCGGGGACCGACCTGCATGCACATGGGTGTCTCCGCTCTCCCAGAGTCCAGCAGGCGAGGTCTCCTCTTGTCACATGTTGTCCTTGGAAACGTGACTGTAACTTGAACCGAGAAGAGGGACACGGCTCCGAAGATGGAGCAGAGTGGAGCATCAGCAGGGCTTTCAGGACCTGAGCTCTGTGTGTGTTCGGGGCAGAGGGGAGGCGGTCGTGGTAGGAGGAGGACACCCCGGGCAGGGCATGTAAGCCCCTTGAGCAATAGTGGTGTTTGGGGTGCCAGGGCCTATGCCAAGCACCTTGCTTTGGTAATCCCATGCAGTCTTCACGTCCTTCTCTCACTTGGTCACACTGGCCTGACAAGACCCCCAGCCTGGTTTAGTCTAACGTCCTCCACCCCTGGTCCCCCACACCTGCACCTGCTCCGTTGGCGCCCTCTGACTCTCCTCACTTCAAGATCTGTGACCTGTGGCTGCAGGTGCGCCGCATGCTGCTGCGGTCACACGATAGTCCTCAGCTGCATCTGTGCCCCTTGGGACAACTATTTCGTGGTTTCTGGCTCTTCAGATGTCTGACAGCTCCTCCTCCTTCCTGCGTCCTAAGCTGATGGCCTTCTTCCCTGTTCATGCACAGCCAGTGGCGGTCGCATGAGAACTTAGGCCTGCTCCCAGCACCGCACTGGTGGCCCTGGTGCAGGGCCAACCTGCTGGTGGCCCAGAACCTTCTGTGTTCCCCCAGGGGTGCTTCATCAGTTCTTTTTCTTTCCTTGTCCTGGTGCACTTCCCCCTATGATATAAACATTCTGAAACTGCCTTAACTACCTAACACACAGAGCAAAACTCTTGTCCTCATAGCCCCTCATTCTGACCCTCTTTTTATAATCTAAGGATGCTGCTGCTACCCGTCTGTAGTATGTAAGTACGTACCAGACCTTATTCTCATCAGTTCATTAGGTATGATTTTTATCCCCATTTCTCAGATGAGAAATTGGAGGCCTGGGAAAATTGAGCACCTTGCCCGAGGTCCCAGGGCTGGGATTGCAGTGCAGACACTCGGCCTCCGAGCCCTTCCCTGAGAAGAGTTGCCTACTGGTGGTCTCCATCCCCCCTACCCCCTTCCTCTCTGGGACCTACTCATAACACTGCCCCCTCCTCACCTCTCCCCCAAAACCTGCTTGTGAACAAATCTTAAAGCCCTTTCTGCGCTTGCCTCCCGGGACACCTTACTCTTCCTGGTCTTCCTCCTTTCACTCGTTTTCAGTCTGTCTTGCTGGTTCCTCTTCTGTCCTCCCGGATCTAAGGATTACATCGCCCCAGGGCTCCATCCCTGTCTGCCCTCACTCACCAGCCTCGTGGCTTTCAGCACCAACAGCCCCACGTTCCAGCCTCCAGCCCGCTCGCACCCCCGACCAGGCTCCTGCCTCCTGCTGCCTGCTCGTTGGCTCTGCTAGAGTCTCCGCCTCGATGCGTCCCAGCTTCCCACACCCCCACTCAGCCTGCCTGGCCTCTTCCCCACACGCCTAAACGGCCCCTCTGTTCTTCCCCATACTCAGGCCTTAGTCCGTTTTCTTTTTTCACACTCCAGTTCTGGTCTGCTGGTAAATCGTGCTGGCTCTGCCTTCAAAGTGCACTCAGGATCTGACCACTTTTCACCACATCTGCCCCTTCCCTGGACCATGCCACCGCGTCTCACCTGAATGATGTCCATCTTCCACGCATCTTCACCAGCGTCCTTGCCTCAGCCCTGACCCCCTGCAGCCAGTTGTCCAACGGTGCTCTTTTTAACCGCTGTGCCACCCAGGCGCCCCTTGGTGCTCTTTTTAAATACAGGCCGAGCCCTCCGGTGGCCCCCATCTCACCCTTGCCCTCTCTGGCCTCACCTCTGTGTGTTCCCTTCTGCCTTCCCTAGCTGTGCCGGCCGCTGCGCTGCCTCTGGGGTGGGGGCTGCCCTCGGGCCTTTGCACATGCTCTGCCCTGTCTGGAAGGTCTTCCGAAGAATGTGCACAGGTCACTTCCTCTCTTCCTAGAGTCTCTGGTCCAAAGTCACTTTCTCAGGAAGCCTTCCTTGATGGTTACTCTCGATGTGCCGCCTCTGTACCACCCCTCCCCTTTCTGTTCTCTACAACACATCGCATCATCTGACACAATTCTGTTCATCTCTTGGTTGCCTGTCTCTCCGTGTCCTCAAAAACTACCCAGAGGCAGCATTCTGCCTGTCTCGTTCATAGCTGTATCCTCATTCTATCCCCTGACACACAGTAGGTCCTTAAAACATATTTGAATGACAGGTACTTTTATCTCTAGTTTCTAGATAGAAGAATTGGAAGCTGAGAGTTATTTGCCCAGGGCCACAGACCCTAAAAGTGCCAGGACAAGGATGGAAACCTTGACATGAGTTTAACTGCTCCGTGTGCTCCGCCTTCTTGTTCAATAAGGACCAAAACATGTAACGTGCACAGTTACCGCGGGGATGAAAAGGGTAACGCGCAGGCAGGCACATGTAAACCCCAGTGTGCCAGAGGAATGGTGCTTAGCTAATTTAGCGAGAACCATAGCTTTTCATGTCTGTTATTCAGCAACCTCCCGAAGGCTCTTTCGCCTTCTTGGGTTTTTATTCAGGAGCAGCCGGTACTGCCTCCACCAGATTACCTACTTTCTTCTTCCTTCTGCCCTCGGTGAGAGAACTCCGTGCGTGTGCGTGTGTGTGTGTGTCCGCTGACTTCTGTCTGTCAGTAGCTCTGACCCCCCCCCCTGCTGGCCATCAGGTGGAAAGCTCCCCCAGCCTCTGTGGCCCGTCAGCAGCTGGGGGGCCAGTGGGGGGCGGCTGGAGCCCATGTGCCTGTGGCTGTCACTGTGGGTTCATGTCTGTGCTCCCGGGGAAGGCGCTTATGTTATCAGCAGGTGCTTAGCGGGTGTCAGGAGTCCTATCTTGCACAATTCTCCTGGCAGCCTGCCCACCCCCTGCCCCCACTCTCTGCGGCAGACTGGAGTGAAGTGATCACAGGCCCATTATGGCTAAATACCAGGGACATAAAATGAGGCAGGCACACTCGATGAACCACAGAGCCGCTGCTCTCAAGCACGCAATTTATGTTTCCCTGAACCCAGGGCAGCTTCCCCAGTCTCCTAGCGCGGGGCACGAAGCAGTTCAGCCCTTCTAGTACTTCCTGTTAGGGTAATGACGCAGCTGTGAGAAGGGGTGGTAGACATCCCCCCCCCCATACACCCTTCAGACATGTTGTTCATTCGTTGGGATGCTTGGTTTTCAAGGAGGAGAAAAATGCAACCATTTTCTTCATGAGCACCTGAAACTGCCTTTTCCAAAGACAGGAGAGCCGTGGCACCTGAGAAAAGATGCCCAGCAGGGAAACTAGGTGGGCGGTCTTCCAGGGGAGCGGTCTCCCGTGGGGAGCCACCGCCGGGGCCTGGCTTCCGTACTCGCCTTGATTGTGCGGGGATGTAGGGGCGCTGTAGACAGAGTTTGCAGCTGCTTAACACTGTCACTGAGCCAGGTCGCACTGTCGTCGGCGGGCATCCCTCCAGCAGCCTGTGACATCAGGTGAAAACAGCAGTGAAGACGGGGACATCAAGCAGCCTGGCCCACGGGGAAAATTCTGGCAGGATATGGTGCATCCTTGAACCCAGGTCCGCGTCCCAGCCTAGGGCGGGCATGCGGTGAGGCTTTTCGGGAATTAGGACAATTCTGGCTGTAGGAAACAGGCTTTATCTGCTGCCAAGTGAGACAAGCCCAGAGGGCCTGCGCTCCCTCTCGCACACCCTCCCTGAGTCCTCGGCCTCCAGAGCAGATGGGCAGGAACAGGTGTGGACTTTTGAGTCTGCCTCCCATCTGCCCCTGTGCTTCTGGGGCCTGTCGGCCAACCGGGGGCGGCTGGGTGGAGTAGGAGGAGCCCAGTTCTTGAGCCAGCTAGAGCTAGGTGAATCCAGCTGCACGGCTGACTTGCTACCAGGGCCTTCTTGAAGCCCCACCTCCCTCGTCTGCAGGATGGGATTACAGCCCACGTGAGCTCTGTGTGTTTGTAGACAGCTCTAGTGTGGTAGCCGGACAGAGTCTTCAGGAAGTCATAGCTGCTGGTCTTCGTTGTGGGGTCCCTGGGAGATGTCGTGGGGTCACACCAAGAGGATGCGTGGGCTTTGGAATGAGGTCTGAGTTCAAATCCTCATTCTATTCATTCCTTAAATACTTAACGAGTGCTTATTTATGGATTTTACACTGGGGTTGAGACTGCGCTGGTTCCCTGATAGTATTTGGTCTTGGGCAAGTCACCATGCTCTCCTGAAGCTCAGTGTCTCGTGTAAGATGGGGGTAAAGAATACCAATCTTGAAGACTGTGTTAAGAATGAACTGAGCATTTAGAAGTGGCAGCTAGCTACTTTATTCTTTTCTACTATAACGTTTTCTACCGCGCTGTAGAATTTTCTGCTCTAACTCTGTGGTTAGTATGGAAGATGAACCACTTGTTAGACTGTTGGAGCTGTGATATTTAATCCAGCAGGTGTTTGCTGAGCACCTGTTATGTGAGAGGCACCATGCCAACCAAGGGGAATATTTTTACTAGCAAGATACAGCGCAGTGGGGACATCAGAGCCCCCGCTGGTTCCTGGCCCCTGGTCACTGCTGCAGGAGGGGCGTAAACCAAGTGCTTAGACAGCGCCGAGGAGGGAGCCTTCAGTCCAGGGAGGCTGCTGCTGGTTGCACACAGGGGCTGACCAAGGATGACAGCGAGCGCACCAGGCAGGCGACAGTGCAGGGGGAGAGGGCCTCCTGCAGAGGGGCTGTGTTGGCAGGGGCACGGAGGTATGCGGGCAAAGGGTGGGAGCTCCTCAGAGCGCAGACCGTGGTGCTCCTGATTGTATGGGGCGGGCACAGCACAATCCAGGAACAGTGTGATGTGAGCCACTCATGGAGATACGGTTTTCCTAGTAGCCACACTAAAACAGTAAATGGAAAACAGGTGAAATTAATAGTATTGTCATTTCAACATGAATGAGAATTCATTATTGAAATACTATATTTTGATATATTATTAAAGTCTCATTTCAACATGGATCAGCATAAAAATTTAAATGACACATTCTACATTATTTCTTTTGGTACTAAGTCGTCAAAGTCTGGTGTGTATTTTACACCCGTATACAGCCCCATTTGGACCACAACTGCATTTCTAATACTGGAGCCACGCAGGGCTCATGGTGACCGCCTGCTACCTTGAGCAATGAAGGGTTAGCAGTTCTGGAATATGAGACTTGGCGGTGGTCTGTGTAATCTTGAATCTTCCCTCGACCCGAACCAGCCTTCTCCCATCAGACCCTTGAACCCACCTGCCCACCCCCAGATTGGTGACTGGTAGTTTCAGCAGGCAAGAGAGAAAAAACTGGGCTATTCCATCATGCACAGGTTATACGGTACAGAAACAAAAACAGCCCACAGAATTCCCTGGTGGTTCCTCCCTTTGTGTGCGTCTCCCCGGGACGGACCTCCCTGGAGAGCAGGTTATCTCCGCCGTTTACTGAGCATCCAGCACCACCCGTTAATGTACGGGTACTTCAGATAATACATCCTTCCTAATTTTTTCCACACTTCTACAAAGCAGGTTTCCTTACCCCGTTTTACAGAGGAGGAAAGTCAGGGCACGAGAGGTTCAGTACCTTGCCCGCGGCTGTGTGACTGGACGTGGCCGAGCTGAGGCTCAGACCTGGTTTCCCCTGGTTCTTACCTCTGCTCCTGGCGGTTTCTCTATTAGGGTTCAACACTGGATGTACATTATGAGCTCTAACCTGGAAAAATACCAATTAAGAACTTCATAAGCACGTATCTACACAAGTATATGTATGTGTACATATGTGTATATACATAAAACACTGGAAGGCTAGATCAGAGAAAAATCATAAACTCGAAACGATTCTGTACAAAAAGCTGTGTCCCCACGCCTTGCTGTCTGCCTCCCTGCCTCCTGCCCACACACGCTGGGCACCAGTTGGAATGTTGCAGTGCTGACCAGTTGCCATGGACGGGCACTGGTGGGGGAGGGGGCAGAGCAGGTGGAGTTTCATTAGAATCGGGTGGGACTCAAGTGTTTGTGAAGTCTTCCGTTTCCCGGGTTAGGGGAGCTGGAGGCGGCGGGGGGACCAGGTGGCAGTCACAGTTGTAAGGCTGGAACGGTGCTGGTGGCTTCTCCTTCCTGCCTGCGCAGCTTGCTGGGAAGAAGCCAGACCGCACGGCGTGAGCTTCGTCTTCCATTTCCTCTCTGTGAGGGGCTGGTAAGCAGTGATGTGGCCCCGAAGTGGGGAACGGGTCAGGGAGATGGGGGCGGTGAGGCACGGGTGGGCGGCGACCGTTCCGGCTTCGGAGTCACACAGACGCGGGATTGACTTCGAACTCTGCCCCCTCTGATTCTGTGACAGAGGCAGGGCTTTGGGTGCGTCCTGGCTGAAACTGGAGCAGTTCCGTAGCCAGGGGTCTTTTCACCGGAAGCTAGAGATCCCGGGGAGCCAGCTCAGGGTAAAAGAGGTATCGACCACCAGAAGCTAGAAACATGTCCGTGTGCTGGCAGGCCCAGGGCCCTGTACGCCGGGCTGCGCAGGGACTCCACCAGAAGGACAGGAGAGCAGTGCCCTCATCCCCCGTCTGCTCTCCCCCACCCGGCTTTCCCTGGTGTCTCTGCACAGGGACTCCGATGGCTCCCCAGGTGGCTACCTCTGTGTGATTGTCCAACGTCAGTGTCCCTTAATGTTCCTTAGCACAGATTTCTGAAACAGAGGCTCATTGATCCGGCTCAGTTTTCTGAGGCAAGCCACCATTTCAGAGGTCCTGGCTGAGCCTGGCTGAGCCAGCCCTCGCCCCGCAGGCCGCCTCGCTGGTCCAGGGAGCGGAGGCCGGAGCGTGTGGCGAGCTGGGCCTCAGATGGCCCAGACGGAGGCAGGGCCTGGATGTGAAGCCTCTACGAACTTTAGCCAGAAGGGCTGATGGCTTCCCTGCGAAGCTTGCTTTCCCACCCGACAGGACGGGTACTTCATGCCCGCTCTTTCCTCAAGCCTACCTCGCTGCTCCTCAGACTCCACGCCGAGCCCTCTCCTGTTTCACGGCGGAAGTCCAGGCCTCCTATTCCTCCCACACAGCGCCGACCTGCCTCCTCCCGTCCCCGTCTTCCCTGCCCGCCTCCCGTTGGATTCGAAGTTGCGCCTTCGCGTCCGTCAAGGGCAGAGCGGTCCTTCTGTGCCCTCAGCTCGCCCGCACAGGTGCTGCCCGCGTGTTCAGCACCTGCCTTCCTCCCGTCCGGCCGGAGCCCTCCAGTTCCTGCGCCCCAGGCCCCTCGTCCGGGCTCGTGCTGGTCAGGGTGCGGCGGGGGACCCAGTTATCCCGAGGCGGCCAGGATTCGGGAGCTTACGCCAGAGATCAGCAGCTGTGCACCACGCCTGATTTGGTCCCGCCGACTTTTTCCTGGCAAAACTTTGTCAGTGAAGGAAGCAGAGTGTTCATTGGCATATTCCGGCGCAGGCTTCTCTCTCCTCAGATGAGCAACTGTTTGTGGACGATGCTTGCAGTCGCTCCAGACTGAACCCTCGCCTCCCGCTCCTGTGAAGGCACTCGTGTCCCATCTTCATGTTGCCACAGGCAGCAGAGGCTTCTCTGTCTTCACTTCAGCTCTTGGGAGTGTTTTAAAGCAGGGCCCCTCTTGGCTCTCGTGGCCCCCAGAACTTTCTATTCTGTTTCCCCCCTTCACTTGCCTCCTGTTCCCAGGCTTCTTGGCTTGCTCGTCCCCTACCTGCCCTCTGGCTGTCCAGTGCTCCGGGGGCCCAGGCTGGGCCTTTTCTCCGTCTACCTTGCCTTTAGTGAGCTCACTTTGTCCCAACAGCTGGTGACTTCCCAGTACAGGTCTGCAGCCCAGACCGAGCTGCTGACTCAGTGCTCCAGCCGCCTCCTTGCTATTTCCATGGTGATGTCCAACAGGCACCCTCGCGCATGGATAGGTGTGAACAGAGCACTTACTGCTCTTTCTCGAATCCACCCCTTCCCCAGCCCCTTCTCCCTCAGCTCGTGAGGCAGGATCACCAGCCAGCCAGTTGCTCAGTCTCCAAACTGTAGGTTCACCTGTGATTTCCCCCCCTTTCCCTCTCAGGCCGCGTCCAATCCGTAAGTAGGGCCTGTCACTTGTGCCCCCAAAGTATGCCCCGACTCCACCCTCCTCCCTGTCACCACTCCCTCTCCCAGGCAGAACCATCGCCCTCCCACCCTGGCCGGCTCCAAGAGCCCCCCTTTTCATTCCCCCAGGCCCTGCTGTTCACAGTCAGCCAGACGGAGCTTTTTAAAGCCCACACCTCCCTGCGTGAAACCCTTCAGGGCCTCCTGCTGCTCTTGGGATAAGAACATGGCTCCTTACCATGGCCCATGAGCACCCCCTCCACCCCCCGCCCTGATGACCTGGCCTCTGCTGCCCCCTCCAGGTCCATCGGCCACTCTCCTCCCAGTTCCTCCCACTTCTGCTGTTCTACCCCACTTTTATCCCTGCTGGCCCCCTTCCCTCTCCTCCGGTGTCATCACAGAGATGTTTTCCCCGATTCTTGGGCCCCAGGGAGAGCGTGGGCTGTGGTTTGAGGCCCACAGCATAGGTGAGTGAAAGCAGGAAGGCTGCCCGCTGTAGCCTAACGGAGAGCCCAGAATTCAGAACCACGTGTTTGTCCTTAAAATCCTGACCAGACCTGTACTGTCCCCAGCAATTTGAGGCTTTCTTTCTAAGTCTCCAGGAACTTCTGAATGCATCTCACAGATGTCAAGAGCTGGTCAACTGAGAACGCTGCCTTTGAATGCTAACGTGGGAGGGTGCAGACAGCCGCTAAAGGAGCGGGACCAAGGCAGGGTCTGCGCTGCTAAGCAGAGCAGCCGGGGCCCTTGTTAACTCTGGGCTCCCGGAGCTGCCTGCCCGCGGCCGGTCCCGAGAGGGGTCCCGTGAGCCGCACCAGCGGGTCCTCCAGTTCTCACAGACCAGACAGGCCATTAACTCCACAGGGGAATAGCTGCAAACCAGAGGGCTGCTAATGGCTTGTCCCTTTTTAAACAATTTTGTGAGGCCGTGTCAGGCAGGGAGGGACTGCGGTTTCGTAGCTGACAGGGGATGCTGCCCACTGCTGTCTTAGAAGCCCCTGAGGAAGCTGTTTACAAACTGGGTGACCAGTGGCAGGACATTTTTTCTCTTGCTCCTTGGTCTCCGCACATCTCAGATGGGGATGTTAGGCCTGTCGCATCCGACTTACAGGCTGTCGGGGTGAGTCCCAGTAGCATCAGCTCACAGGCATAGCGTGCCTTCTCCACGCCACACGCCATGTTACAGGCTCTCGTCTTGTCCTCACCACGGTCCTGTGAGGGCTACACCGCCATCCTTAGCCCCTCCCGGGGGTAGCCGGGACCTAGAGAAGTTGGGTGAGGCCGCCCAGGGCGGCAGGCAGGTGAGCTGTGGGGAGAGGAGCCGGCTCTGCCTGGCTCCGCGGCCTGCCTGCGCCCCTGTGGGTGGCCGGAGCATGGTGGACGTGTGCCTTTTCCGACCCTCACGGTCAGCCTCTGTGACAGAAGCTGCTCTGGTTGTTGAGCTATGACAGTGAGGCCCAGTGAGGCTGAGGGACTCGCCTATACCCGTTCAGCCAGTCAGTGGTACGTCCTGGTGTGATGCCAGGTCCATCTGAATGTTCTGGGGAAGACTGGAAAAGGAGAACTGGTAAAGCCAGGGATTCCTACACCTGTCAGGTGTTAAGAGAGTACTAGTGAGTATTTTTAAAAGCCTAATGGAAATTGTACACTTGCCAAAATAGGGCTGCCCTGAACTTTAATATTTGCTTTTGGTAGGCCTTATGCCATCCCAATGCACGAAAATGAGTCATCTTGCACCCTAAGAAACTCTGCCTGACGTGGGTAATCAGACAAAAATCCCAGGGTCCATATGCGATGAGAGGAGTGGTCGATGAGGATTCCTCTGCCAACAGTTAGGTCTCTTCTGTCTCAGAATCCACGTTCCAGATTCTGCCATTAAACATGGTCACTTAGGTGTAAATGCCGTCTTCCTCGTCAGCGTGGTGACAGGCCACCCACTGCCCTGGGACCGAACTGCACACACAAGATCGTGTTACAAAAGTCTCTTTGTCGGAGGAGTATTAGCAGGTGCTACCCCCCGAGAGCATTTAACTCCACACTTGTCCCAGGATACCACGATGGACAGATGTCTTTCTGTCCAGTACCCAGCCTCCACCTCACGGCCGTGTTTAGAAACCACTCCACCTACTCTAGAGACCCCAGGCTGGGCTGGGGGCACACTAGGCCTTGGCTTGGCAAGTCTGACGCACACGGGAGCTGGCGGCGCAGAGAAGCCGGGCGCCGACAGTCCATCCTGGATGGTGACAGCAGTGACACCTAGTCTCCAGGACAGTGGCGGTGACCTCAGCACCTCCTGCTCCAGTGGCAGTGTCCGAGTGGTGACGTGGTCTGAGTTGGCCTCTGGTTAGGGCCGCACCGGCTCCCTTGTCCTGCTCATTTCCTGAGCCTGGTCCTCCCCTACGGCTTTTCTGGGGACTCTGAGAGGTGCCAGACACCTTCGCAATCTCATAATCAGCCAAAGGATTGCTGTTGCTTAAAGCAAAGAATCCGACTTGTCAGGAGTTGTTGCTCTAAAGTTGTCAGTGGGTTTGCAGTTTGTTCCCAGGCCCTTGACAGCACGGCTTTGCCACCTGAGCACCTCCTCGGGGCACAGAATATATGAGAATCCTACTACGAGTGAGCAGCAGGACCGCAGGCTCAGCTGGTCTCTGTTGTCTGTCTGACCCGGATATCCACTCTGGCTGCAACCCCCGGGGCACCCCCGGACTGTGGGTGCCGTGAGGGTGGGATGGAGTCCTCAGCCCCTCGAGCAGTGCCCGGCACACAGTAGGTGCTCAGGAAGGTGTGATGGACGGGTGGACCAGTGCCCAGACGGAGAAGCCCGTGCGTCTGGGCCCTCTCCAGCTGCAGGGAGGCTGCGCTGGCCTGCGATGAGGCCCGGGGCTTGGACAGGATGGCGTCATGTGCGTGGAGTCCGCAGGTGGCCTGAAGCTCGCCCCTAAAACTTGGCTGGGGAGGGGGAGCCTCAGCTAGGAGCGATGTGCCCCCTCTCCTCAGTGGCGATCACGTGCTTTCCAGGCTTTCCATGTCACACGTGCATAGAGGCCCTAAGTGAACAGGCCAGAAACCCACTCCCCATTCACTGACGGGCCTGGGTCCCCAGGGTACATCCAGCTCACCCCCACACCCCTACGTAGAGGGGCTGACGTCTGTCCCATGAGCCCTATTGTTGCCCCCTTGTCTTCTGAGCTGCAGGATAGCAGTTGCCTTTCACTTTGTAGTTTCTTTTCCCTTTCCTTCTGTTCATTTTTAATCGTCGTTCTCTCCCCAGGAGGTTCGGCGCCTTGACCAGAGGAGTGTGGCCCTTCCTTCCAAACCCTCTCCGGACGCGCCCTCCAGCATCTCCCGGGGAAGATGCGGCAGCTCAAAGGCAAGCCCAAGAAGGAGACGTCCAAGGACAAGAAGGAGCGGAAGCAGGCCATGCAGGAGGCCCGGCAGCAGATCACCACAGTGGTGCTGCCCACGCTGGCCGTGGTCGTGCTCCTGATCGTGGTGTTCGTGTACGTGGCCACGCGCCCCACCATCACCGAGTGAGCGTGGGGAGCCGAGGCCCGGGAGGGGGAAAGCAAAAGAGAAATGGCTTTCGTATTCAGAGATTTTCCTGATGCTGAGCTCTAAGCTGGAGCACCCTGTCTTCTCTGGTCTTTGACTTGATTAAAGTTTCTCCAATTTCCCTGGGAGGGAATAGGGAACGTTTTATCAGTGAATGTGCCATACACCTTATGGTCCACTTCATGTGCCTTCCAGACTTCAAAGCAGCGTGTGTGTGTGTTTCTTTCTCGCTCCTGAAATCGATATGTCGCCCCACCTGGTGAGCGGAGGAATGGGTCATGAATCGCTTGGAATCAGTGCTCGCCCCATCCCCATTGTTTAGAACATGACTCTTTGCCTACATGTGTTCACGATTTCCAAAGGGACTGTATTTCTTCTCTGTGCTTAATGTGATTTGAAATATGTCGACTCAAAAGTGAAATATTTATTTTTTGAATAAAGGAGATAATAGCCTTAAACTGGATGTTTATCTTGCTTTGCCAGGAGGTGGCCTTGCCCTGAGGGAAGCGCAGGGAGGTGCTGTGTGTCTGCGGGGCACCCTCTCCAGGAGGCGGTGTCCCTTTTCTGTCCCCCCTCCCCCACCTTCTCCACCTCCCCTCCGTTCCCTGCTTGAATCAATTCCAGGATGGCTTGTGCTTTTTGTCTGGATCAGCTGAAGATTGAGAGACTCTTGAGAGGGGGCAGACAGGGTGCATTAATTGGTCTGTTTGAGCGAAGGAAGAGTTCTAATTGGAGTATGACTGCAAGTGCTTTTTACACCAGTTAGAAACAGCAATAGGAAAGTGGTCCTGGAGGGAAAGGTCAGACTCGGTTC
>NW_024424008.1:30727144-30826835 GCF_017311325.1 Ursus maritimus
TGCTGAAAGGATGCAAATTGTTTGCAGTCCAGCTGAGTTTTTGATGCAAATTGGCCCTGCTAGAAAAGTTCTGCATTGTATTCTGAGGGCATTGTTAGCCTGGCCCTGGTTCCCCGATGGAGTGACCCCTTTTTGGAAGTCAGATTCCTGATGACTGTGGTGAGGGTGTCGGTCCGCCGCCCGCCATTGCTGATTACAGAGAGGTTTGTGGGGAGAGAAGTGCTTTTCTAATCACGGTGGCTGCATGACTCGCTCACTGATGGCTCAGGCGCTTACTGGGGATTTGGGGCCTCTTGGAGCGAGTTCCTCAGGAAGACGAAGCAGCTGTTGAAAGGAAGGACCCCAGCAGATGCCCCGCGTTCCTGGGCCTCAGGGGGGCCGACAGAGCTCTGCAGGCCCCTCTGTGAGGGCTGGTCTCAGAGGGAGACGCTGTGCAGCCTTGGGCCCACTCACGTGCCTGTGGCCCTGGGGAGAGATTTACTAAAATATTTATCAAATGCAGAGTCTGCTAGCCTATAGTGTTTCTTAGGTTTCTATTTTTCTCTCCCCTGTTTGTTTCTCTTTCAAGCCCCGGTGCTTGTGGTCTGGGAAAGACTGAAGGCCACGGCCTCAGGGACCTGCTCGCTCAGGTGCAGAGCAAAGAGGAGACATCCCTGTTCTTCACACTGGCCGCAGAGCCACTGAAATGCAGAGTTGTGCCCGCTCCTGCCCTGAGAGTGCGTGTTGAGGCTGGTGCAAGGACAGCCCATCCCCTCCACTAGAAAGAGCCTGGGCCATGTGTCGTGCGATCGCCTGGTCTGTGTTTAGTTCCCAGCCTACGCTCAGAATAGTGGAGGCCCACCAAATCTCAGTTTCCCTGTCTGTAAATAACTGGTCAAGTCACTTCTTGGAAGTGGGCCATCTAGTAGAAAACAAGGCTTATGGAGCAAACCTGGGTCTTTACGCAGGTTTTGCTGCCAGAACCCCTCTGTCCACTTCCTCATGTGCAAGTGGAGGTTATCTTGCTTCATAGGGTTGATGGGAGGAATCAGTTGAAACAGTAAATTTGTAAAGCCAGGTCCGGCTCCTGGGACAGAGTGGTTACTCTGTAAATAGTAACGGTAGCTCAGCATTTTACACGTATTACCTCATGTATTTCTCACACAGCCCTAGGAGGTAGGTACTGTTAGTACTCAGTTTTACAGATGAGTAAACTGAGGCAGGCCTAGAAACTTGTCAGTGTCTGACAACAAGTAAGTGGAGAAGCCCAGGTGTGTTTATTTTTATTTTTATGCTTTTGTTACGGGCAATTTCAAAATATACAGAAATAGAATACTACAGTATACCTCATGGAGCGATAGGGCAGTTTCAGCGAGCCAGCACGTGGCCGCTCCTGCCCTCCGTCTCTGCCGCCCCCGCCCCCGGCCACCCTCACGTCACGTGCACACACACATTGGGTCGTTTTGCCGCAAGCCAGTGCCTGAGATTTAGGCCCAGACAGGCTGGCTCCAGCATCCAAGCTGTTTGTCATCAAGATCCATTACCTCTTAATAAATACGAATTTCCTTCTCTCCATTCTCCCCGTCGAAAGAAACCTATCCTGCCCAGGTACGTGTGAACAGCCCTTACTGGTAACAGTTGTCTTGAACAGCCTCAGACGCCATCTTTAGACAAACAGACCACGAGTTCAGCCTTGTCCACTGGGTGTCTAACAGCCGCTCAATCTCTCATCTGCTGCTTGCTGGGCTAGGACCCTCAACCCTGTAGCAATCCAGGAGAAACATCTCTTTCATGGGTTCCTTATTAAGACATTTTAGCATTCTTGCCGAGGACATTTGGGGTATGGTGTGAGAAGAGCATGAGCTCTGGGAACTCATAACTCAGCCACTTTCTAGCCAGATGACCTCAGTCAGGTCCCATAACCTAAGCTGCAGTTGACCCACATCGGTCAAGTTAGGTTCGTCTTACTACGTGGAGGATGTTGGGAGGATAAACAGGAAAAGGGCATGCCATCGCGCCTGGAACGTTGTAGGTGCTCAGGAAGTGGCCATTCCCTTCCTCCTCATCAGACCTCACAGAACCATACATCAAGGCCTGCCTCCCAAGGCTCTCCTTGCCGGGCCCACACAACACCATCCGCTGTGTAACAGATCCTTTAGGTGTTCCTGGCTCTTATTTCACTCACTGTTTTCCTCTTTGTTGTGCGTCGGGGGGCCTCGTGGATTTGATCTGGGTTTTCCAGAGAAGGCAATTACCAGACAGCCTTGGTGAAAGCAGGCTGAAAATGGACTTTTAAAAGTTAACACAACTTTGATGTGAACCACCCCCTGGCCGTGAGGAGATGCCAATTTACTGCGGGCGGAATTTAACGATTCCCAGGGTAAATAGTACTCCCACGTGGGTGCCCTGGTAATGATTTGAGACACCAGCTTTCGCGTTATTCCAAGTTATTCAGCAGCTTCAAGGCAAAACTGAATGATTTATTAGGAGTTTCACAGACAGTCATGCTGGGGTTGTGCAACAGAATCTGGGCTCTTGGTTCTCAGAGCCCTCATTACCCAGCCTAACGTTTCTTGAAGAACAAATTCCCAAAGAGGAATTGGGTTAGAAACAGGAATAGAAACCATTGTCATTGGTTTAAAAGGTGTCACTTGATGTGTTTTAAAAAATCACGATGCCGAGTTGTATTTGTGTTTCTCCTGGTTCTGAAGCTACCAGCTTTCATTCCTTGCCTGACAGTTCAAAACAGAGCAGCCTACGCCCACCTTTCCTCCGTGCACCCTTCATGAGGAAGTAGGAAGTGTGTAGTCGTTGGAGATGGGGACGCCTGCCTCAGGGTTGTTAGGAAGATTGAAGGGACGATCATCCTTCCCTCTTCCCCCCAGAGGATCTCACATCATTGTTTACCTGTTGGAGGTAGAAAAAGAAGGAGATCTCTTGAAACTGTGGCTCTTAGATTTCTTTTTGGAAGTCTACCCTCATATTACCTGTGCGTGTATGTATTTGTGTGTGTGTGTGTGTGTGTGTGTGTGTGTGGTCCTTTATAGCTCTATTGAGAATGCCCCACATGGTCAGTCCACCTGAAGATTTCTGTCTTACTTTGAATGCAATCCCCCCCGGCCAGAAGCCGTCTCTAATTCTGTGTTCTCTACAGTACTTACCACAGACTTGGGTAAGCATGAAAAGTGAGGTGCAGAATCTGAAGATCAAGGAAATACATGAGTAGTTTCCTTTTGACCCTTTCAGGGTATCTGTACTCAAATTGGGTGAGGGTTTGCACAACTTCTGGATTCTTGTCCCACTTTCCCCCAGGCTTCCAAGATCAAGGAAGAGCACTTGAGCACGTAGGATTTGCCTCCCCTGCTCTATGAGGCCTAATTTTTCTTATGGGGCTTTGTGCAGTTTAGTAGCCAGTCTGTCCTCTTCTATTCTGAGTATTTTCTCATTCTACAAGGACCGTGTCTCCAACTTCAGTGTATTTCGATTGGGTCATCTGTATTATCTCCTTGCTTGCCAGTTCTTTGGAAAGGAGCCAGTCTTTTCAAAAAGCTTTTAATCCCTTAAGCTGTTGAATAATAATTTAAGGAAAGTAGACCAGAGTGAGCACTGGGATGCTCCCTATTGCCATGGGTAAGGATCTCTCTCCTTCCCTTGTTGTTGACTTCCCCATTGTTGTATGAAGGCTATAGGTCTTTGAACCTTCCTAGGAAGGACACCTGTCCCCACCTGTGAATATTCCTTTTCCAGTTGAAACAAAGCACAGCTACCCACACGCTGATCGCCTCCATTCTTTGAGAATGCATATTAAGCCTTTTGGGATTAGGCCTGACTCACAAGTCATCAACTCACGTGGACTGGAGTAAATGCATAAGGCCCATTGTGGACTCCTTTTGCAAGCCCTTCCACCTTCAATTACCTCTTCCTCTAACTGCATTACTGGCTCAGCTGAAGATCTTCCCATCCATTCATCCACCCAGATTTTCTATAAACATTGAAATTACCTGTCTCACACCCTCTCAGACTGGCCATGGCAATAATTTTAACATTAGCAAAACAATTATAAAATAAGCCTGCCATAAGGGGCAAAGGAATGACATACACTAGTAACATAATAATAAATGATGACGTTATAATCATAGATATGTATGTTGCTAACAATATAGCTTCAAAATAGATAAAGCAAGTGACCATGGACACACTAGGAATAGTTCAACAGTTTTAGTTGGAGATTTTAAGAGATACCTTTCAGAAATGGATAAATCAGCTGCAAAGAGCAAAGATAGAAGATTTGAATGATAAAATTAATCAACTTGACCTAGTAGATAAATACAGATCTTTCCACTCAACAGAGAATGAATATTTTTTAAGAGCACACATGGAACATTAATAAAAATTGGCTTAAAATATTTTAAATTTGATGAAAAATATAAACCCACAGATTCAAGAAGTTCAACAATTCCAAGCAAGATAAACACACACACACAAAACCATACCTAGGCACCTCAAGGTCAAATTGCTGAGAACCAAAAATAAATTGTTACAGAGGTAGAAGTCAGGCCTCAGGTGTCTCCTCTTTTGCATTTAGCACTAGAAGATTGATGTTGACAAAATTCTCAGGAGGAAAAAGCCTACGCAGGACCATTTTTGTGTTTTTCCTTTGTGTATTCATTTAACAAATATTTATAGTGCAACTAGGCGCCAGGCACTGTTCTGGGCATTGAAATACACCAACGAATGAAACAGACACATCTTCCTGACGAGTGTCCATTCCAGTAAGGGGATATATCAATCAAACTACCACTTCTCTGTGAATGTAATGCACGCAAACGTGGGACAATTAAGGAATACATCTCTCATAAGCATTTTGTGAAGAAGCCACAAGAGGATAAAGTCCAAACAATCAGGAGATAAATGGAGGAACTAAAGAATTTGGTATGAGACAAAGAAGAATGGAGTTTGAGAGTTACGGGTACAAAAGCACCGTAACAGAAGTTGGAGGTAGGAGGAGAAGATAAGAAGTGGCAAACGTATTCTGATTTCCTGCTCTCATTATTAGGAGTAAAAATTATTTAAAGTTTATAATTTAAAGTATAAGGGTAAGTACTGAAAGAATAAGTAGAAAAAATATAATCAGCTCAAAAATTTAGTGGAAGAGGGAGCATGAAGAAGTAAAAGCATACTGTTATTTTGTCATAGTTTTTATTTATTTATTTATTTATTTTGAGAAAGAAGTGTGAGCAGGCAAGAGGGGAGGGAGAGAGAGAGAATCTTAAGCAGGCTCCACACACCTCATGGAGCCTGATGCGGGGCTCGATCGCATGACCCTGAGATCATGACCTGAGCTCAAATCAAGAGTGGGCGCTTAACCAACTGAGCCACCCAGGCGACCTGTCATTGTTTTTATGTGGTATCAGTGTCATTAGACAGTAATGAATAGGAGATTAATAAATAAAGGTAACCACTTAAGACGAAAACCTTTAAAATGATCAGAACACGTACATGAGTAAAGGAAATAAGTCACCTATTGGAAATTATTTTAAAGCATCTATGGAAATAAAAAAGTGTAAAATATGCTGACAGAAACAAAACCAAAGAGCTGTCTCTGTAAATATAAGTGGCTGGATATACTTATTTAAAGAAAATGTCTCAAATAGGATTATAAAGGAAACCCGAGTATACGTCATCTAAAAAAGATACACTTTAAAGTGATTTGAGACCACTGAAAGTAAAAGGATGGGCAAAAAGTAGATCAGTGATACATGCCGAAAATGACAGTACGGCTCACAGAGCTGGGAGGAGAATTTATAGCCTTAAATATTTGTATTGAGAAACATGAGAACATGAAATTGTCTGGGAAACTAGAAGAAATCAGTATTCACAACCTCACTGTTACAGTTGAATGGGAGCAAACAGCATAGAAGAGTTAAGAATGATAGAGTATATAATTCAAGATGGAGACCTAAAAATTATGAATATGTACAAAATAATTGAGTTTTTCTTTTTTATAACAATTTCAATATATATGTGTATATATTTTAAGTTTTTAAATTACAGTTAGCATACAGTGTAATATTAGTTTCAGGTCTAGAATTCATTGATTCATCACTTACATACATCTCCAGTGCTCATCACAATAAGTACTCTCCTTAATACCCATCCCCCATCTAGCCCATCCCCCACCCACCTCCCTCCTGAACCCTCAATTTGTTCTCCATCATTAACAGTCTCATGGTTTGCCTCCCTCTCTCTTTTCCCTTCTTCTATGTGTATCTGTTTTGTTTCTTAAACTCCATATATGAGTGAAATCATATGGTATTTGTTCTTTCCTGACTGACTTATTTCGCTTAGCATAATACCCTCTAGTTCCATCATGTCCTTACAAATTCTTTATGATGGCCGAGTAATATTCCAGTGTGTGTGTGTGTGTGTGTGTGTGTGTGTGTGTGTGTGTATGCATACCACCTCTTCTTTATCCATTCATCAGCTGATGGACATTTGGGCTCTTTCCATAGTTTGGCTATTGTTGATAATGCTGCTATAAATATTGGGGTGCATGTACCCCTTTGAATCAGTATTTTTGTATCCTTTGGATAAATACCTAGAGCAATTGCTGGGTCGTAGGGTAGTTGTATTTTTAACTTTTTGAGGAGCCTCCATACCGTCTTCCACAGTGGCTGCACCAGGTAAAATGATCAAGTTTTTCTTAACAGAAATTACAGGAAGTACAAGGGGTGACAGACAGAAACATCCTAGTAAGTGGAGACTTTTGTTCACCATTTTCAGCCCACGACAGAGCAAGTGAATAAAACATAAAGGTTTAGAAGACCCGCACATAATAAAATAACCCTGACTCTCATATATCAAATTCTTGGCTTTTTATAAGTTTCAGAAACATTTACAAAAATTGTGTTACTTATTGCTTATTTAATGCTTGACTCCTTCCTCTAAATCATGAGCTCAACGAAATGGGAAAGGAACTTGTCTTGCTAACCCTATTTTCTCAGGAACCAACAGAGGTGACCCGTAAATATTTTCAAAGAAGTGAAAGAATACTTTGTTCACAAAAGAAAAATACAAATGGCCAGCAAGTCGGGGGTGGGGGGGTGGGGAGTGCAACTTTATAAACGAAGGTATTTCTGTTTAAATAATACTAGAGTGCCATCTCACCTCTCGGTTGTCCACGACTTAAAAACCGTGCTCTAAATCTTTGCTTTATATATAAATGCATACCTCGATAATGCGTCCCCTCTGCAGAATGTCAGGCAGAATAGATAACACAAGTAGTCCTTCGCAGTTCCTGATCCCCTCACGCAAACATCCAAGGTGAGCTGTGACCTTGAGGAAATGTACTACTAGTGTTAGCATATCCTAATTTGTCCCTTATTTCAGTGGGTGGCATGGCCCGAGGCAGGATGCATATCATCCTGATAGGCCCACAACAGAGGCCAAGCCACCCCCAAACAGCCCCCAGGATCTCTGTGCTTAGCCGTTCTTGCCCCTCACGGTCAGTTTGCCCCCCTCTGAAGCTCTCCCCCAGAGGAGCATCTCCCCAGGCTGGCATTTAGCTTATTGCTGACATATAAATTTGCTACCTGGAACTCAGAGGACATTTCCATCAAGCTATAAATGTACATATTTCTAGAAAGCTCTATGGAGGTTACTGGTTCAATCTCCTATCTCTTCCGACAGCACCCTCATAGATTTTGAGTAAGTATCTAAGATTCGGACTCCAGGCTGCAGCTGGAGAAGATGGGCCCCAAATGTTGGTGTTAACAAAACAAAAAGCAGGAGAAAAAGGATTTTGAGGAAAATCCCACATCCAAATAAGGATATCTTACTGTACTTCCTCCAAGTTCGGCTTGAGATATGACCCTCTGCCTCCTAGTCTAACCACCTGCAGTGATGGTAAGAATCAGCTACATCCAGTGTGATGATTTGAGTCTGTGTGCATGGAGTAACCGCAGGTTGGGACATACGCCCCCATCCCAGTTCTTCGCTGGGTAAGAACGATGCCAAGCCCAGATGTCATGCTAAACCCTTACAACCGCATGAGTCCCTGATGCGTTGGCTGACACTATGATTCCTGAATAAAGACCTCTGGTTAATGATGGTGAGCTGAGCACATGCTCCCTCCCAATGGTTAAACGATGAAGGAAGTGGAATTCCTAGGAGGAAGAGAAAGGGAGTGGAGTAAGAGGAACGACATCTGGGAAGATGGAAAGCAAATGGACGCGTGGTAACTGGTTTAGCAGACCTGAGCTCATGATGCTGAGAGGAAAGCAAGAACAGAGGCTTTTGAAGAGCAAATCCAGAGGAGGTTATACACCCACTGTTTGTATCCCTTTCAAGTTAGGAGTGGGAATGGACACCTCCCTCTAGAAAACCACTACAGTAGTTATAAGAACTAACGACTGAAAACACATTTTAAGACCTCTGATTGTGCTTAGATCTCTAAAGTTTTAGCATCTAAAACACCATTAAATGAACATATAGTGTTTCTTGGTGTTTGCATTAAACTCAATAAACCACTACAGCCTGTGGGTCAAATCCAGCCTGCCATCTGTTTTTGAACAGATGGAGAGCTAAGAATAGCTACTTTTTTTTTAAATTAGACTTTCTATTGTGAGATAATTGTAGATTCGAATGCAGTTGTAAGAAGGAATACAGAGAGATCCTGTGTACACTTTACCTAGTTCCCCCAACATTAACTTTTTCAAACCTATAGTGCGGTATCCTGGGACAACCGGCATATTGACGTTGGCACAGTCAAGGTACAGGTCCTCACCAGGGTGCTCAGGGGCCCCGCTTATAGCCACACCCACTTCCCTTCTACCCTGGCTGCCTCATTGTCCCACAGCAACCGCTAGTCTGGTTTTGTCATTTTGTCATTTCAAGAAGGTTTTGCTATATAACAAAATGTAACTATTGGGGATTGGCTTTTTTTGCTCAGCTTAATTCCCTGGACAGTCCTCTAGGTTTTGTATGAATCAGTTGTTTTTTTTTTTTTTTTATTGCTGACTGTTATCCCATGGTTTGGATGTATCTCGTTTTTTTAGAATTGTTTTTATTTTTTTATAATAATAAAAAAAAGAATTATTTTTAATAGCATTTAGTCACATTATTTATAGTGGCATAGGTTTGTAGAAGATGTTTAAGATTGGTTGATAACTTAGTCTTATCTCAGATTTTCTTCTAGAATTGAGGCTAGGAGAACTAGTTATAAGTTAAAGAATATTTCAGGGGGCACCTGGGTGGCTCAGTCGGTTAAGCATCTGCCTTTGGCTCAGGTCATGATCCCGGGATCCTGGAATCAAGCCCCACAGTGGGCTCCCTGCTCAGTGTGGAGCCTGCTTCTCCCTCTCCCTCTGCCTGCTGCTCCCCCCTGCTTGTGCTCTCTCTCTGTCAAATAAATGAATAAAATCTTAAAAAAAAAAAAGAATATTTCAGGATGATATGTTGGCTATAAACTCAAAAGCTACACTGATATCAATTCTATAAACAGCAAATATGAATGTAACTTATTTAAGCCTATTAATTCACATTTTGAAAAAGCACACTCATTTTTTAAAGCTGAGTACTATCAATGGTTCTTGAAAGTCTATTGTGGACGTGATATACTGAGTCCAACTAGTGGGAGGCTTTAGGGTGAATTTATGTGACCATCCAATTCAGTCTCATTTAGAGTTAAAAATCAAACTGTGTTAACGAAAAAAGTTATAGGGGCACCTGGGTGGCTCAGTCGGTTAAGTGTCTGCCTTTGGCTCAGGTCATCATCCTGGGGTCCTGGGATCAAGCCCCACGGTGGGCTCCCTGCTCAGTCTGCTTCTTCCTCTCCCTGTGTCCCTCCCCCTGCGTGTGCTCTCTCTCTCTCTCTTTCACATACACGTACCCTTCTTTTAAAGAAGCACAAAATACAAAGTTCACCAAAATTCTGAACATCACAGTGTGTACCGCACTGAATGATAGGAGCTTTAGCATTTGACATGACAAAGTCACTTTCAGTAAAATATTTTGTCCCTTCCGGGTCAAGGTGAGGGAGAACGGGAAGAAGAAGCTTCCCCCAACCGCACTCTCGAGACAAGAGGTACCCAGACAAATGTGGGTGTGCGTGCTACAAAGGCGCCCTTTGCGGGGCAGTAGTAGGCGGCTGCTGAGCGCCGTCCCGAAGTCCTTGTCAAGAGAGGGTCTCGGGAGTGCAGTGCCCACTCCAGCTCCAGGATGGTTTGTTGAAGACGGGCTCTGCATCAGCAATTGTCTTTTCTCTCTGCCCAGTCCTGCCAAGACCCGTTGATAATTTCCTTTTCTCTCTGTCCAGTGCTGCCAAGATTCCAACTCTATTTTTGCTTTGAAAATCTTTCACAGCTTCTAGAAGCTGCCTGAGTTCCTGGGCTCTGTGGTCCCCTTTCTCTATCTTCGCGGCCAGTGACGCCGCATCTCCCTGATCCTGCTGCTGCGGCCACGTCTCTCCCTGAACTTTGTTGTGTTCTTATTTTTGTAATCACTCACCGGTGGAAGGACATCTGTGTTGTTGCCAGTTTGGGGCTATTATGAATAAAGCTGCTATGAACATTCATGGCTAGGTTTGCGTGTGTGTGAACATAAGTCTTCACTGCTCTGGGAGAAATGCCAAGGAGCGCAATTGCTACATCATATGGTGGCTGCCAAACTGTTTTCCAAAGTAGCGGTACCACTTTACATTCCGACCAGCAGTGTGATCCAGTTTCTCTGTGTTCCTGCCAGCATGGCGTGTTGTCACTATTTTTTAATTTTTCGCTATTCTGATAGATGTGGAGTGATATCTTACTGTGGTTTTAATTTGCATTTCCCTAATGGCCAATAATGTTGAACATCTTTTTATGTGCCTATTTGCAGTCTGTATATTCTCTTCAGTGAAATGTGTCTTCATGTCTTTTACGCATATTCTAATTGGATTTTTTGCTGTTGAGTTTGGAGAACTTTTCCTACATTCTAGATGCTAGTTTTTGTTCAGATATGTGGTTTGCAAATATTTTGTCCCAGTAGCTTTTTTCCCCTTTTTCTTTAAATATTTATTTATTTTATTTAGAGGGTGAGAGTGTGAGCAGGGGGAGGGGCAGAGGGAAAGAGAGAGAGAGAAGCAGATCCCGCTAAGGGCTGAACCCGAAGTGGGGCTCGATCTCATGACCCTGATATCATTACATGAGCCCAAATCAAGAATCCGTCGCTTTACCCACTGAGCCACCTAGGCGCTCCAGCTTTTTTTTTTTTTTTCCCCTTAATAGGGCCTTTAGCAGAGTGAATGTTTTTAATTTTGATACCTTCTGATTTATCAATTTTTCCTTTTATGGATTGTGCTTTTCCTTCATGTGTAAGAACTCTCATAGGTCCCATAGCTTTTCTCCTATATATTTGTCCTAAAAATTTTATAGTTTTACATTTAAGTCCATCATCCAATTTTGTATAATTTTATAATTTGTTCATTACTAAAAAAAAGTTGATTTTTGTATAAAGTATGAGACTTAACATGTCTTGCTTACTTTCCCTATACATTTAGGCTTCAAACTGGGTAGACTGAATCTTCTTTATTCTTTTTCAATTTGCTTTAATTATTTTAGTTCCTTTGCCTTTCCATATAAATTTTAGAATAATCTTGTCTATGTCTACCAAAAACATCTTGCAGAAGTTTTGATAGGAATTGTGTAAACCTATATGTTGATTTTGAGAAAACTGAGATCTTTCCTATGACTCTTCCAGTCCGTCATTATAACTCTCATTTATTTAAATCTTTCACTTCTTTCTCATTGTTCCAGTATACAAGTCCTGCACTTATTTTGTTAGATTTACACCTACTTTCATTTATTTGAATGATCGTAAATGATATTATATTTTTAATTTCAATGTCCATGTATTCATTGCTGGTATGTAGAAATACAATTGATTTCTGTGTTTCTGTTGTGTCCTGCAAGCTTGCTGACCTCACCTCTTACTTCTACGACTTCTTTTGTAGATTTCTTGGGACTTTCTACAGACAATCATGTCATCGGACAATAGGGAACGTTTTATTTCTTCATTTCTGATCTGAGTACCTTTTCTTCTTTTCTTCACTTATCACACTGGCTAGAACTTCCAGCACTGTGTTCGTGGAAGTGGTGAGAATGGACATACTTGCTGCAGTCCTGAGCATTCTTTCACCTTTAAGCAAAATATTATCCTTCGGTTTTTTGGTAAATGTTATTTATCAAGTTGAGAAAGTTTCTTGCTATTACTATTTTTCTGAGTTTTTTAAATCATGAAATGGTATTTAATTTTGTCAATATTTTTTCTTCATTAGTTGATATGAAGATACGATTTTTCTTCTTTAGTCTTTGTATGTCTTTAGGCAGATTACATTGATTGATTTTTGAATATTGAAACAGTCTTGAATCCCTGAAATAAATCTCATTTAATCATGGTGTATAGTTCCTTTTATATATTACTGAATTCTATTTGCTAATCTTTTGTTAAGGATTTTTACATCTGTATTCGTGAGGGAAACTGGTCTGCACTTTTTTGGTACTGTCTTTGTCTAGTTTTGGGATCATGGTAATGTTAGCTTATGAAATAAATTGGGAAGTCTTCTATTTTCTGGTAAAGATTGTGTAGAATTTGTGTTGATTCTTATTCAAACATCTATTAGAATTTTCTGGCGAAAACATATGGGCCTGGAGATTTCTTTTTTGATAGTTTTAAAATTATGAGTTCGGTTTCCTCAATAGTTTTAAGGTTATTCAAGTGATCTATTTAATATTGGGTAGGTTGTGGTCATTGTGTTTTTCAACTAATTTCAGCTAAGTTGTCACGTAACTATTTGTATTCACAGCATTCATAATAGTGTTGTTCACAGCATTCTCTTATTATCCTTTTGATTTCTGCAGAGTCTCAGTAATGTCCCCTGTTTCATTCCTGATATTAGTAATTTGTGTCTTCTTCCCTTTTTTCCTTTGTCAGTCTTGCTAGAGATTTGTCAGTTTTATTGATGTTTTTGGAAAAGAATCAGCTCTTTGTTTCCCTGATTTTCTCTATTATTTTTCTGCTTTCAGTTTTATTGATTTATGTTCTTATCATTTTTATTTCCTTCCTTCTGCCTCCTTTGGATTTATTTTGTTCTTTTTGTTCTCGATGCTTGAGAGAGGAGCTTAGATGATTGATTTGAGACTTTTTCTCTTTTCTAATGTGTTCTTTTAGTCCATAAAGTTCCCTCTTGCCATTGCTTTAGCTGTTTCTCACAAATTTTATGTTACACTTCATTTCCATTCAGTTCAGTGTCTTTTTAAATTTCCCTTGAGACTTCCCTATTGACCCATTGATTATTTAGAATGTTGTTTAGTTTTCAACTGTTTGGATTTTCACGTTATTGATTTTTAGTTCTTTCTTTTCCTATTTTTTATTTTCTAGTTTCTTTCTGTTATTAATATCTAGTTTGATGCTATTGTGGTGGTAGAATATGCTATTATTTTGTTTCTTTTAAATTTGTTGAGGTTTGTTTGATGCCTCGTGTTGTGGAATACCTTGGCTTATGTTCTGAGGGCACTGCAGGGGAATGTGTATTCTGCTTGGTGGTGTCATTCATCCATCCATCCATCTGTCCATCCGTCCATCCATCCATCCATCCATCCATCCATCCATCCATCCAGTTAGTTAGTTAGTTTATAGGACTTCCTTAATTCTTTTAGGGTAGATCTAATGGTGACCAATTCTCTTAGTTTTCCTTCACCTGAGAATGTCTTAACTGCTTCCTCATTCCTGAAGGATATTTTCACTTGGTATCATATTCTCGGTTAATGGTTCTTTCTTTCAGCACTTGAAAATATTAGGTCATTTACTTCTGGTCTTAATGTTTTCTGATTAGAAATTTGGTTTAATTAAAATTGTTTTCTCTTTAGAGATATGGTGTTGTTTCTTTCTTGCTGCTTCCAAGATTTTTCTGTTTTTAGTTTTTGGAAGTTCGACTGTACTATGTCATAATGTGGATTTCCTTGGGTTATCCTGTTTGGGGTTTGCTTAGCTTTGGGGGGAGTTTTCAGGCATTATTTCTATGAGTACTTGTTTAACCCTGCCCTTTCTTCTTCTTTCAAGACTCTAGTGATACAGTTGTTAGGTCCTTTTTTTATAGTTTTACACATTTCTGAGATTTTTTTCTGTTGCTATTTTTCCCATTCTGTTTTCTTTCTGTTGTTCAGATTGGGTGATTTCTATTGTTCATTGATTGTTTTCTCTGTCTCCTCCATTCTACTTTAGAGCCCATCCACCGAGTTTTTATTTGATAATGTATTTCTCAATTCTAAGACCTCCATTTGGTTTCACTTTATATCTTCCATTTCTTTGCTGAAATTTCCTATATTTTCACTTTTCCAAGCATGTTTCTAATTGTTTACTGAGTCATTTTATAACAGCTACTTTAAATCTTTCCAGATAACTCTAACATCTGTGTCATCTTGCTGTTGTCCTCTATTGATTGTATTTTCTCATTCAAGTTGAGGTCTTTCTGTTTCTTGATATATGTGAGTTTTGATGGAAACTTGTATATTGGGGCACTATATTGTGAGACTCTGGATGTTATTTAAATGCTATGTTTTCATAGGTCTGTTCAAACAACTTTTGAGCAGGGCAATAGGGTATAGCATCATTATTGCCAAATGGTAGTGGAAGTCCAGGTGTTGACTCAGCCTCTGTTAATACCCAGGGAGAGGGCTTCCTCATAGCTCCTGAGTAGGGTGGGAGTCCTGTTCCCCGATAGTCTTTTGCTGGTACTACCCTGGTTGGGAGGGGCAAGGGAGCCTCATTACTGCCTCTTACATGGGCTCCAGTGACACTGTTGGGGGTGGGTGGCCTCATTACCACTGAGCCATGGTGAGTATCCTGTCTCCATGTCCTCCACTGCCATCACCCTACTGGAGAGGAGTGGGCTTGCCTTGTAGTGCTTCCTGGGGGTCCCCACGTAGAGTCCACTGATACAGCTGCGGGGGGTGCCTCACATCTGCTGGCAGGAGTGAAAGTTCTGCCACCCTCCTCAGCCTTCTTGGACACTCTGATAGGGGGTTTGGGGCCAGGGTGGAAATTTAGGCTCTCTGTCTACATTTGCTTGGGGGGGGGGGTGAGAGTGTGGCCACAGTCTTTTCTGAGGTGTTTGGCTGAATTAGGGTGATTATTGTGTAAAAGTTTTCTGCCTTGCTAGGCTGCCCCTTTTATTTAGAGAGAGCAGGCGTTGCTGGAGCTTTTTAGTGTCCCTTGCCATTTCAAGATTGTCTGCTTTCTCGACTCCAAGTTTGGGATATATGAGTGTATTAGTTTGCTAGAGGTCATACAGCAAAGTACTATGTATAAACTGGGTGGCTTAGACGACAGACTCAAAATTTTGGGTGCCTTATCCATCTAGCATAATATCGTCAATGAAATAAACGCATATTTTCCAAAATGAAGCAATTACGTTTGGCCATTAAATCCTATATTTTCTTAAGTACTCATATTTTTAATATTAAAAATAGTGACATAACTGTATGGATGTTTCCCAAGCTCTGAGATGTTCTTGACTCGTGTTTGTTTTTTCGAACTACTGTGTTGAGATATGATTGACATGCAAAGTGCTGTACATATTTAATGTATATAACTTGATGAATTTGAAGATAAGTACATGTCCATGAACCCATCATCACAACCTATGTCATAAACATATTTGCTTCCAAAAGTTTTCTCCCATCTTATTATTCTTGATGATTATTTTCAGAGCTTCGTGTGTGTGTGTGTGTGTGTGTGTGTGTGTATACACTGCATACATATATACACACACATACACACACGTATGTATACATTCCCGAAAGTTTTGGGCTCAACTCTTGTTAATATAAAAGCCTTTGGTTACAAATTAAACTTTGTATGTAGCAAACTTTGTATTTGAAGCCAAAGAGCTGTTTTAGTTTGATTACTCATAATTTTATCCAACAAAATCGTTTGGAATGACTCATCTGATAATTTATCTCGGCCAAGAGATATGTTTGGATTGGAAATAGTTTGAGCTCTAACAGTACTGACTTTGGAAGATTCTCCCCCAAGCTGATGGAAATGAAGAATTTCAAAGCCGTACTGCTCTTGTTTTTAGAAACAAACAAACAAAAACCCAAAAGAGATCCTACCGGATGGGGAGAATGGTAGCTCAGTTCTTTTATGTTTTATCGATTTAATGTGTAAACTTCTCTGATGAAGACGCGTCTCTTGTGCACCTCGGTGCAACATAGCATCGTCTTAGCATCGGCCCTTTGCCCTCATCTGACATAATAATTTTTTAAGGAGTTCACCATATCTTTTAAAAGATTTATTTATTTATTTGACAGAGAGAGAGAGAGAGAGAGAGAGAGAGAGAGAGAAAACATGAGTGGGGGGAGGGGCAAAGGGAGGGAAAGAATCCTCAAGCAGATTCACTGCCAAGCGCAGAGCCTAAGGACCTTGAGATCATGACCTGAGCCAAAATCAAGAGTTGTCTGCTTAACCAGCTGAGGTACACAGGCACCCCCATCACAAAGGACATATTGATGAAATAAATGAAAGACTTAATTCTTTATTTTGTGTGAAGCACACAGAGCCAAATAAATTTTATCTCTGATGGGTTCTTCCATTGATTTCTGTGTGAGTGAACAGTGTTGAGGAAGTCACACGTCAGGCTCTTGTGACCCGGCAGAGGTCTTGATGATCAGTTATCAACTGTCAGTGTCAAAACAAGTGTGGTTCTCTTCCAACCACTTAGGTCCTAGGGCATTTTATCCCCCCCCGTCAGGCGAGGGAGGAAGGCACTCCGTTTAGACTACGCGCAGCATCACCTTGGGTGCCTTCCCAAGAGGGCTTCCCTACGAACATCATCCTGGGGCTCCTAAGGCAGCAACTCTCTTATGAAGATGGTAATTCTCACCAAACTGAGATTCAGTGTAGATCAATCTGGAGAGAATTGCCATTTTAACCCCTATCAAAATCCCAGCAGCCTAATTTTTGGAAAAACCAGGAAGCTGACAAACTAATCCTAAAACTTATGTGGAAATACAAAGGGCCCAAAACAACCTTGTAAGGGAGCCTCGGTGGCTCAGTTGGTTAAGCATTTGCCTTCAGCTCAGGTCATGGTTTCAGGGTCCTGGGATCGAGCCCCACATTGGGCTCCCTGCTCAGTGGGGAGTCTGTTTCTCCCTCTCCCTCTGCCCTTCCCCCTCCTCATGCTCTCTCTCTCTCTCTCTTTCTCTCCCTCTCTCTCTCCCAAATAAATAAAATCTTTAAAAAAAATCTTGTAAGTTGGGGGATTTGCACTTTTCAATATCAACACTTACTACAAAGCCACAATAATTAAGACTATATAGTATGGGCCTAAGGATAGACATATAGATCAATGGAACAGAACTAAGAGTCCAGAATATATACATTCTGTGTGTGTGTGTGTGTGTGTGTGTGTGTGTGTGTGTGTGTCTGCCTGGCTGACTTCTGTGGCTCATGCTGATATTTTGGCCTCGTTTCTGCCCTGAGAGTTCCTTGGAGGTCATGAAAACCTTCCCCCAGGGTTTTCCCTCAGTCAGGACTCAGTAGGCCCATGGGTCCATTCATTGTTCTCCCTGGACCACAGCGCAGCCTCATTGTAGGAGGGAAGAACCTTCTATCAGTTTAAATATTTTGTCCTTTAGAGTTTAGCTCCTGGTGACACTCTAGACTACAGGGTTGGAAGGATTGGGCAGAGTTTCAGTTGCTAACTGAGCTTTAAGTCCTTGGGCCCAATTCCCTCCTGCACTTTCTGCCATATTGCTCAAGTCCTGGGATTCTCAGGGTTTCATTTGCTCTGACCATTAAGCAGTACAGCTAATGTTCTGTATCAGAGTCCTATTAGATATCAGTTAAAGCATAAAAGGAATATGTATTCAGATGGTCCTATGTGAGGTCAAGTAGGAGTGAATGTCCCCCTCACATCCACAGACTTATAGTCATAGGACTCTTCTGCAGCTGATGATTTCATACATCTTGTGTTTTGTCATGGATCCATAAACTGCCTTGGATTCGTTCTATTCATTGCCTTTGCTGACGGTATCCGCCATGTCTGGATTCAATCCGCCCATCAGTCACTACTTACCAAACACCTCCCATGACTAGGACCTGAGCTAGAAGCACAGGGGAAGCAGGAAAGCCTAAGAAAACTCCTCTATTTTAGGATCTTTTGGAGGGACAGGAGGCACATAAAGAGGAAATTGATATTAGTGGACATAATGGGATGGAGATAACCCCACCTCACTGTTGAAACTACAATTTATTCTAGATTGCTTGGGTCAGGTTAACCGTGGTTGAGGCACAGCAGGGAGCTAGACAAACTCACCACCAGGGCAGGCCTCTCTAATGGGGCAGCCTCGAAGATGGTTGGCTCTGGTTGCTCTCCCATAGTGGAAGGAGACAGTCAGGGCCTGGGTGGGGCTGCATCTGGGGATGCTGATTCGAGGGCAACTCCAAGCTCCACTTAGCCAGAGCAGCTCTGTTGACAGATAATCAAGAGTTGTCTATTGCCTTATCTGAAATTTGGGGGTTACCTCTGATTTTCCAGCAGCCCATCCTCCCTCCCCCAAATTTGCTGAATTCCCAGACCAGTTAATATGCTCCTGAGTAACTGAGAACTAAAAGTGTATATGTAAGCCGTTATGAGGCAAAACTTGAGACTCAAGTCACACTTCTTTTTGAGCCAACTTTCAGTGTTAGATGGCCTCAGGGGTCTTTCTCCTGTTTCTTTCCTTCTCCTCCCATCACGCTGTAGCTAAATCATGGGCTAAAATGGCTTCTGTAGAATGGAGGAGGCCATAACCGTTATCCATGACACGGTTTCTGGAGGAAAATGTACTGTGAGCTGAGATAATACAGACCGCATCTGCCTGTCCTCCCACCCTCCCACCCCGTCTGAAGCTCCTGCTCCAGGGAATCCTCTGGTGTCTGGAGGGTGGGAGAGGCCAAGGGCGAGAGAGCGTAAGCAGCAGGGCGGCCTCGCTCCTTCCCTCCTCTCAGCATGCAAACAGAGCCCTGGCTTGCTTTTTATCTTGGTTCTATCTACGTTGGGCTTTAGAATTTGATTCCTTTTGAACAATGAATCCTGCTGTTAAGCAAAAAATACTGGAAACTACTGTTTTAAGAAAGTCGCTATTAAGTGCAATGCTGAACCAGTGATTTAAAAGAAGTTTGCTTAGGGACTTGAAATAATAATCCCGAAGAGCCAGTTCTCTGTGAGTCCTGGACGTGCTCCAAGTTCACGCTCTCTTGACTCTGCTAAGTTCTAAGAACACTGTAGCTAGATCTTTATTTCAGCACGCAATTTGTAATCGTGTCTCCACCCTGAAGAGAATGAAGCGGCATTCGGATTTAGGGGATTAGAAAGATATGTGTATTTAAGTTTTTGCATTGTTCGCATTTGCATGACAGATACAAAGCTTTCAGAATTGTTTGTGGAATGCCCTTTCCCTAACACATAACTCGTTCCTCCCATCTTCTAAAGATAACACTGAAAAATATTTTGTGTCCAGCCTAGAAATTACTAAATAATTTTAAAGCATCGTAACTTTTGTTATTTTCCTCATATAGAGTTTTTTTGGGGTACACTGAAGGCTTTGTACCCCTCGGATGTCTTGTCATGAAACAGGGCTTCTGCGGATAAGCCTTGTTCACCGTCTGTTGCTTCCAAAGGTGATCCTGGGAAGTAGTTAAGAGCTGGAGCCAGTAATTAGAAGCCAGGAGGCATCTCTGACTCTCTTGATTACCCAGATTCTAGAAGTTTCTTAACAGCTGGATTCCCAGGAACAAGGATTCTAGCCTTGCTGGCTTCACAGGCTTGCTTTGAGTTGAAATGGATATTCCTATGTGAGGGCTTTCTGCAAATATCAAGAGGTGTACAAATCTAACGGTCCCATCACTTAAATGGAACAGGGTTCTGCATTTTTCACATGACAATGACACTTTGTTATCTAAAGACATCTTGACTTCATCTTTCAGTATGTTGAGATTCAGTCTTTTCAAAGGGAAAAAGAAAACTATAAAAGCTGTAGGACTTACCTTGAGTATAGAGGGATTTTTCGTAAGCTTTATATAAATGTCATTTTTAGAGAAAGAAGAAGGGATTATCATGCTTATATGTTTGTAACTTGAATTTTATTGTCCACTACCATGCTATTACTGTTGTATACAGGTTTGGCATTTATGTTTTCAGTCCACAGAATTTCGTATTCCTTTATTGTATTAAAAACAGAGGTATTACAGAGAAGATTGTCACAACAGTAATGTCTTATATCTTCTTGATCTTGTTCGTGTCCGTGAAGTCATTAGTACTGACAGGACAGCATTAATCTCTGATTGGCGCACATATGTTAAGTGTGTAAAAAGCACGTTCCATGTCTTCTTGTGTTAAAACAGACACATTACAAGGATGAATGCAGAACCAGTAAAGCTGTACTTTTCTTTTTCTAAAAGAAATTTTAGGATGTTGACATAGTTCAAAATAATGTCTTTCATTTTTAAAAAATCCTGGAGTTTTCAAACCTAGAACTGAGCCGCACTCGAGGCGCTGGTATTTGGAACGCGGCATTCCCTTTCCCTCGTTTTGTGTTGTTACAGAGGAAATGGGTTTCAGTGTACATGATTCAAGTGGGGGAAACCCCATATGTGATTCCACAATATTCCTTAGACCGGGAAACAAATCTCTTTTGGAGTAGTCATGTTTATTTTATCGTAACTCTGTAGCCAAACAATTTATTATGTAAATGCGGAAATACAAACAGCTTTATCGAACAAAATACTTACTATTTTCTAGCTGCCTCACAGAAATGATTTACTTAAGAAAACAGAACAAAATTTCTCAGTTTCATTATTCAGCTTTGTAAATATTTTGCCAGAGCTCTTTTTCTCAGGGTGGGGGAAACAAAAGAGTTTAAAAGCTCATATGTGTCTATTTTGTTTTAGCTTGGTGTATTTATTAAGAGTAAATTCTGTATGTCTTTGCAGTTCATCAATATGTGTATTGAGAAGTTTCTCAAATTCTTTCGCTCGCTTCTCTTCCTCCAGAAGGAAATGCTGTGCAGCCAGAGAGGCTGGGAAGACTATATCTGGGGGAGACTAAAGAGAGAAAGAAGTGTTAGATGGGGAACACAAAGCCTTCTAAACCTTCCTGTTTCCAGGCATGCATCATCCCTGGCATGGTCAGACGGCGCAACTCTTAATGAAATAATCCAGGCTGAACTCTCTCTGCGGTTGTAATACAGTGACTGCTCGTGAAATCCTCAAGGAACAAAAACATCACAGCACCATTATATTCGAAAGCTCTAGAAATGAATATTACCATCTCCAACTGCAAAAGTAGAGACAAAAAAATTACCATGGAACTTACTTAAAACATACTCAACTGATTTGTAAAACCAAGGGTATTCATCTGAAAATAGACAACTTCAAAAAGCTAAAGTGAAGATTATAGGTGACGTGGGCAAAGAAAACTTATACAGGAAAAAAAAAATTAAGGATTGCCTGAAAAAGGGAGCTAATTGCTGTCTGGAGTCGGCCAGGTGAGGAGGGCTGGCAGCATGATGTATGTGGGGTACGAGCGGCTTCCCCATGGGGAAGGCCCTAATGCTGGCATGTAGCTCGTCCGCCCAGTTGGAGCTGACAAAGCCTCGGTGGTTAGCGCCCAGTTACACACTTCGTGCTAAGATGGAAGTGCTTGCTCATGGAACCGCTTGTGACCTGTGAAGTCCTAATTTATGCCAAGTGACTTAGCAGAGCCCATTCTAGAAGAATCTCTGATAGAAAAAAATTGCCCCGTGTGGCCTCTGGCAAGTTTACTAGGCAGGTTGCATTGAAGGTCCTTAAGCTTCTGGAGCAAGGCCAGGCCGTCTGTAGCAGAAAACTGTATACTATTCACGAAACAGTTCCTGTAATGCTCCTGAGGCCTGGCTGAGGCCGAGCACCGAACAAGTGGATAGGAGGACCGGATCTAGCTCTGTCCTTGGCCACTCCAGTGGAATTATGGCTGGGCCCAACGGCACGGCCTCCCTTTCACCAAGGCTCGGTTAGCTAACTGTTGCCGTTGAGTATCTGATCTGCTTGAGACAGGAGTTCCTGACATGGCGCCACCCCTCGAGGAGACTGACCAGCGTCCTGGTGCAGTGAGTTGACACCAGGTCCCTCACTCCTTGGAAAGGGCAATGTTTTATCCTTACCAGCACTGACATGTATTCTATGGGTTTGTCTTTCCTGCCTGAAGGGGCTTGGCCTTGACCACTACCTGAGAGCCCCCAGAGAGGCTGATTTACTGATGTGGGATCCTGAGTCATAGTGAAGGAACCCAGCGTACAGCAGAAGAGTAGGGCAGGGGGCGTGACCGTGGCCCTCAGGGGTCTTCCTGCCTACAGCACTACCTAGAGGATGCTAGGCTGACAGGCCGCTTGAAGGCAGAGGGGGGCATCGGCTGGGGAATTTTATCCTACGAGGCCGGGTACTGTTCTTCAGGATATGGTATAGACTTTAAACCAACGGCTACTGTATGCTACTGTGTTCCCACCAGGCAGAATACACGAATCCGGGAACAAAAGGGAGGATGGAGGAAGGGCTCCACTCTATCATTTCTGTTGACCCACTTGGAGAACTTGTACCTTCTGTCTTTGTGTCTTGAGGCTCTGCTGATGTGCAGGTCCTGAGTCTCAGAGAGGGAAATGTCTCCACCAAGGGACCTATAAGAGTCTCACTAAGCTTAAAGCATTGGCCGGCACCTTGCGCTCCTTGTGCCAACAGATCAGAGGCTCAGAAAAGAGGTACCACCCTGACATCACAAAGACCACTGCTACATAACGGAGGCGGTGAGGAATGTGTCGATATGCAGGTGAGCCACTGAGGTTGCTTTTAATATTCTCATGCCAGTTTCAACTGTAAATGGCAAACCACATGCTGGCAAGGGCGTGGGAGCCTAGAAAGGGTGAAGACACGATGACTCTCAGTCAGGTCCTTGAGACCAGTTACAGCATCAAGGCCTGTAGTTTGTCGCACTAACCCTCCTCTTATTAGCTTTCCCAGAAATTGTGGCCAGCCAGAAGCTTGGAGAAGATAGCCCTGAATGGAATGAACAACAGGAAGAGAACGTGGGTCTGAGTGGTGCAAGAGGTGGACTGTAGCAGATGCCGTTGGTGCCCTACGGGGGTTCCCTTCACCGGGCTGGTGCGTCTATCCTCCAGCTGCTGTGGGTGTTGGTTCTCTGGAGACGTGCCCTCAGCTGGGCTGCAGTCCCCTGCCTCATCTGAGAAGTTGCAGTATCCCCCTCAGCCCATTCGCTCTCCTCTCAGAGGCAAGGACTGATTGACACGGGGCCCAAGTCGCCAGACTTCTTGTCTCCAGGGGAACCGACTCTGCTGTGCAATTCGTGCTCCAAGCTCCTGGTGAGACCAGGCCAAGCTAGTCTCTATTGAGATCTCAGCCTTGTTTAGCTTTTCTCCCCTCCCCTAGGCTGCTTCCCTGGCCCTCCTTCTGCCGAGAATACTACCTTTGATAACTCACTTTCGTAAGACTCTCCATCTCGGATTTTAGGAAACCTGATCGCAGACGGATGACTTCCTAACTTCCGGCTTGAGTGATGACTGCTTTACAGATTTGCACCAGGGGTTCCCTCTGCCAGAAGCACCCTTCCTCCAGATCTTTGAATCATTTTTCTTTTCTTTCTTTTTTTTTTTTTTTTTGAGTAATTTAGGTCTCAACTTAGTGTCCCCTCCTATTTTCCAGGCCACTCAACTGAAAGTAATACCTCACACTCCCATCACTTCCTATCACATCACCGGCTTTTCTTTTCGTCATACAGCTTGATATTTTTTATATTTTCATTTTTTTCCAGTTATTAATTGTCCCCACCCTTTTTTGAGGTAAAATGCACATCAAAAGAAATATTTTTAATGAACCATTCAGTGGCATTTAGTACATTCACGATGTTATGCAACCACCACCTCTATCTGGTTCCAAAACAGTTTCATCATCCTGTAAGGAAACTGAACCTATGAAGCCACTGATCCCCACTCCCTGCTCCCCGCGCTGCCCTTAGTAACCACCAGTCTACATCTGGTTTCTATGATCTACCTATTCTCAGCACTTCATATAGGTGGAATCATAAAATATATGACCTTTTGTGGCAAATTGCTTTCACTTAGCCTAGTGTTTTGGGGGTTCATCCACCACACTGTAGCATATATCACTACTTCGCTCCTTTTTATGGCTGAATAGTATTCCATCGTGTGTCTGTAACACTATTTGTTCATCTGTTCATCCATCTGCGGAAGGAGTTCTTCTCTTTCACCAAACTGTAGACTTGTCTGTCTCATCAAAGATGTGTTTAGAACAGAACCTGCCATACACTGGGTCCTTATAATACATGTTTATTTTATGACTGAATGATGAACATTAATATTTAAGGGGCAGGTATAGGAGAAAGACTGCTTGGAAGCAGACTGGGAAAAAATAACCACAAAGGCAGCAGGAAAGTCAGTGGAGAATAGGGTTACAGAAGCCAGAGGACATGAGTTTCAAGAAAAAATGATTAAGGAAGACGAGTTCTTAAAGCCATATTTAGTTAACAACTAGAAGGTTGCTGGTGGTCTTGGAAGGAACAGCACGGATGTAGAAGTTAAAATGCAGAAATGGAGGGAAGCCACTGGACCCAGAACAGTGGACTGGGCCATGTCTTTCAGGGAACATCACAGATGAACTTCCCCATGCCCAGACCGAAAACAGTAGAGAATTTTCTTTCCTGGCAACTCTGGAGCTATGAACTTCCTCAAAGGAGTAACGCAGACTTTTAAAGATAGAAGGAAGCCCAGTGTTTATTAAGTTAATACGACAGTTACTCTCGTATGCTTTTCATGTGCGTACGAGTGCGACACACTCAGTGCTGGGGTTACAACAGTAAACAAAGAGAGAAAGTTCCTGCTTTCATGGAGCTTAAATTCTAGAGGAGGGAGGCAAACACACAAGCAGACGTGAAATGTCTCATGGTGAAGTGCTATGAACAAAACGGACCCCAGGATGAGGGCTCAGGGAATAAAGAGGGAGGAGCTACTGTGGGTTGGTTGCTCGGGCACCTGTATGTGAGCAGAGACTAACGGTGCTAAAATGCTAAAATCATCTGACATTAGAACCATATGGCATTTAGCAATTCATCATGTTTGGTTTCATTGGAGTATATGCTTACTTTGGAGTCCTTCAAGATCCAAATTTTGTTGATACAGAATTTGCTAAATCCCCTTAGCGGTTCCCAGAGCTTAAATAAGGAAGTTTATTTCAGTTACTTTATTGGTATGAAATTTTACTCTGTTCAAATAATTCTGGCATTATACGTGGAGATGAAAACAAAAGAGCATTTCAAGGCTTTAGAGATCTCTAACGCTTCAAAAGTTAATCGTTTTAAGTCTTCTCCTTCCACAAGAGCTTAAATCTTACTTCCAGTCTCTAACAAAAGAAGGTGTTAGATTCCAGAAAAGCAGAAAAGTACTCATGGGATATCCCATCCAGTTAAAACATTTTCTGTTGTTGTCATTCTTTACAATTTGTATCCAATATTAGTATATCATGGAGAGGTACTGAAAAATTACGTCGTACTTTGAATATAGGTGAAAGCAACTGTAAGAGTAATACTACTTACTTTCTGAGGTATATCTACCTTAAGAAACCCTGTGATTATTATGTTCAAGAAATTAAATCATAAGGCAGAAAATTTCAGCCCAGAACTGAAAAATGTAAAAAAGAGTCAAATGAAAATTCAAGAACTGAGAAATATAAGACTGAAATTAACCTACATGAGACCACTTTCTTAAGACGGGGAGAGGTGGCTCTTTTATGCATAGAAACCAACGCAGAATCAAAGAAAATGAAGAAACAGAAGACTATGAAATTAAAAACCCTTCCCACCTGTTTTATGAGGTCAGCGTAATCTGATACCAAAGCTTGACAAGGACAGCAAAGGAACATTACAGGCTAATTTCTCTAGTGAACACAAAGTAAAAATCCTAAGCCAATATGAAGAGACCAAATGCAGTTATCAAGTGGAATTTATTCCAAGAATTCAAAGTTGGGTCAACAAGAAAAAAATCACATTAACCAAGAAAAGAGAAAAATTATATGGTCATTTCTTTTCTTTTCTTTTGGTCATTTCAAAAGAAGCAGTAAAAGCATTTGATAAAATTCCATATTAATTCATGAACAAAGTTAGCAGTCTAGGAATAAAAAGAATTTCCTTAATCTTTTTAAAGGAATCTACAAAATATCTATAGTAAATATCCCACACAATGGTGGAATATTGAAAGCTTTCTTTGCAATTGAGAATGAGAGAAGGATACTGCCTACACCATTTCTGCCACTCAACATTTACTGGAGGCCTTAGTACAATAAAAAAAAAAGAAAAAAAATTATAAAGATATGAAAGTAGAAAACAAACTGTCATTATTTTGATTCTGAATATAGAAAATTCAATAGAATCTATAGGACTGGAACACATGTGCAAATTCAACTGAGTATTTTCATGGGAAAAGTGTTGAGAATACTACCTTGCACCATATGCAAAAATTGATTCCCGGTGGAGATATAAACATGAAAGGTAAAGAGCCAAAAGTTCTAGAAGATAACATAGGATAATATTTTTATAACTTTGGGACAGGCCACGTTTTAGATAGGATACCAAAAATGTTAACCATAGAGGAAAAGATTCATAAGTTGGAATGTATTAAAATTAGGAACTTATGGTTACCAAAAGATACTATTAAGTGAAGAGGCAAGTAAGACTAGGAGAAGATATTTGCAATATAGATGATCAACAAAGGGCTTATATTCAGAATATATAAAGAACTCCTACAAATCGATGAGAATTAAGTCAGTCCAATAGAAAGTTAGGCAAGGAAACTGAACAGACACTTTACAAAGGAGAATATCAAAATGGCCAATAAATACATGAAAATGAGCTCAGCTTCATTATTTACCAGACACATAACTAAGACCACAACAGAAAGTTACTACACACTGACCGGGAAAGCTAAAATTAAAAAGACCGATAATACCAAGTGTTGGAGAGAATACATAACAAGAAGAACACTCATATACTATATATTGTGGTATTAACTGGCTCAAACAGTTAGGAAAACAGTTTGGCATTGCCTCCTAGACCTGCCCGTATGCGTATCCCATGACCTAGCAGTTCCACTCTTGGGAATATACCCAATGGAAATGTGTACACACGTGCACCAGAAGACACATACGAGAATGTTTTTAACAGTATTGTTTGTAATTATTCCCAAGCAGGAATAACTCAAATGCCTGCCAACAGTAAAATGGATAAATTGTAGTATCAATCTATGTAGCATTTATATACAATGGAAAACACTGTAATAACAAATGTTATAGAGAAACAGAAATGGATCAACTACAACCATATAAGACAATGTGGATGATGAATCTCAGAAAAAATGTTGAGCCAAAGAAGCCAGACACAAAGAACACATAGAGTATGAAACCACTTACATAAACTTTACAAATGGCCACAACTAATTCATGACATTCAAAGTCAGGATAGTGGTTACCTTGGGAGCAAGTCGAAGGACTGACTGGAAGGGGATGCGAGAGGTGCTTCTGGAGTGCTACCAGTGTTCTGTTCCTTACCTGTGTGGTAGTTACACTGATGTTCCCTTTGTGATAATTCATCAAGGTGTCCAACTGTGATTTGTGCATATTTCGGTATGTATATTAGAGCCAAGAAAAAGATTCTTTTTTTAAACAGGCATAAAAGAGCACTTGTAGCTCTTTAAAATATGCAGGTCATAGAGGGTTCATGGAGTGTCTAGAGATGAGTCCTAAGCCCCTGCATTTTTAAAAAGCATCACCAGTAATTCTGGCCTGCACTGGAGGTGAATAACTATAGATTGAAACACTTCATGCAACATTATGGATCTCTTTTCCTTCTATGGAAAAGCATGGCCAAGTGACTCGCAGACTCACCTTGGAGTCCTAGCCAAGGAGCAACTTTTTTTTTTTTTAACAACTATGTATACATCAGTATATAAGTACCAGTGTAAGAGTAATCACTCCTTAAAGGGAAAGATTAACCAACAACCAGCAACTCACCAGTGGGAACATTTCGTCGTCACTAACCAGGGGACTTGTCATTTCTTTGGTTTGAAACGGCAAAGGTGGCAGTGGTGGCGTCGCGCTTCTGTTTGGCTCACGATCTTGGCTGAGTCTAGAAGAGAAGCATGGTCCTCGTTTGCTGCTCCCAACAATACTGTTCGTTCATGTAGCTAAGGGTTTAAACTTCTCTGATGTCTAACAGGCCAAGGGGGGAGGCGTGACAAAAGGTTTGGTATCTCTTTGAAAATCATCTTCCAGATGAGTCATTTCTAACGATTCATAATGAACAGGAAACTTGGTAATTGTTAAAAATATTCTTCTATTCTTACTGCCTATATTGTATCGCTTTCTGTGTTTTACTTTCGGGTCTCAGTGCCATTTAATTAAATAACATGATACTAGTTTGGGAAGAATCTCGAAACAGCTCACACTGCTGCCCTTGACAATTCTAATAATTCTCTTTTTGTACTCTCGATTTCACTTAACGTCGTTGGTTTTCTTAACAGAATTATGCTTCTTTTTTTTTTTTTTTTATGCTAGAACAAGCCCTTGTACAAGAATTCTAATTCCTATAGGGCTTAATAATTTGTAACTTTTTGGGGCGCCTGGGTGGCTCAGTCAGTTAAGCATCTGCCTTCAGCTCAGGTCATGATCCCAGGGTCCTGGTGTCAAGGCCCGCATCGGTCTCCCTGCTCAGCAGGGAGTCTGCTTCTCGCTCTGTCCCTCCCCCCTGCTCATGCATTTACTCTCTCTCTCTCTCTGAAATAAATAAATAAAATCTTTTTTTAAAAAAGAGAATAATTTGTAACATTTTTGCAATTTATATCATCTCCTAAACTCTTCCACACTTAGGAGTTGTGTGACCTTGACCTTGAACAGGAAACTATATCTTTCTGTGACTTTAATTTTTTTATTGATAAAAAATGGGTTGTTGGGTGAATTGAACTCCACAATTGGGATGAAAGCTACCGTACAGACTTGGTTATTTGTGCTAAAATATAAGGTAGAAGATGAGACTGAATAAAATAGCAGTGAGATTTTAAATTTTGGTATGCTGACTAAACAAATGAATAACAAAACAAAAAACTGAACCAATTTCCCGCAAAATTTTACATAAAAACGTCCTAACAGTATGAGCTATTTGGGACTAAATAAATGTCTTTCTGAACATTAATTCGTGAAATTGAGGTTGAAATTCAATCAAAATCATCAAAGCCCATGAAAACACAAGAATCCCTTCAACTTGAAATTATTTATTCATTTTTACTGATTATTCAAATTCTCCACAGGTATTGATTTACCATTTTCAAAGCCTTCATATTTTAATTTCACGCAGTTCCAAAAAAATTCACATTATTGTTCTCTGTTCTTACCCAAAGACTATCTATACAGACTTGTTTCCTATTATGTAAACATTTTCAAAGTGATGCATACAAATAATAGAAGTTAAGTGAGACATCTGTAAATTAGGACATAAAAACAAACACAACATGTTTTCCATTCTTACTTATCTTAAAATATATCTTTTTTTAAATCCATTCTCCCAAACCATAATTACCATGGAAACAGAACAGCCAATTAAACTGAAATAACATGGTTTATGATGTGCACGTTAAGCTGGAACGTCCCACGTTTCAGATAGAATTATAACAATTGCAGAATACATCTGCAGAGTCTTCAGCTGCACCTTTTAATTTGAGTGAAGCTACCATCTATACTTCAAAGCACAGTGGGAAAAAATAAGATAATTATAGAAGGGACTCAAGAAATATATATCTCTTTGTAATCTCAATTATACAAAGATTTCAGGGAAAGTATTATTTGTCCAAAATTTTCTACAGAATTATCTCAATTATCCATTTTGTTTTGGATGTATCCATACAGTTTTACAGTGTTAATTCCTAAAACTTATATCTGAACATGCTTTTTACTGTAAGATCCATAAAACGTAGAGATTGAAAAGAAAGACTACATTATGGAGTAGAATGCTTTTGCTTTAAATAGGCTTTATATCTGCAAAGTTCTTCTCCTAGAATGCAGCTACTCAAATACTTCATGAAACCACCTTGCAAAAAAATGCTCAGACTATCAATTTAAAAGCTCTCTTAAAAGTAATTTCCGAAGGTTTTTATTTCCCTCTTGCAAGCTGGTCTTTTCAGTTAGCTTTTCCACAGGCCCTAAGTCAGGGCCTCTGGCTACTTCGGCCAGGCGGGCAGGACCCAGTTGTCGTTGGGGGCAGAACTCTGCCCACTTGAGACCGTGGAGTCAATTGTCTGCAGTTTTCAGAGATGTCTCACGGTACCTCCACTCTTGGCCCTCTTAATTCTCCCCGGGCTACAGGATAAAGTCCTCAGCATGGAACAGGAGCCCTTCCCAAGTGCTAATTTGCCTGCCTCCAGCCTCCCTTCTATCCCTCCGTCATGCGCCCCGTTCTGTGAACTACTCATTATTGCCTGGCCCACAACCGTTCAGCCTGCTGTGTTTTGCTCCTTATTCAGTAACACCTTGGTACAAAATTTTCTCAACTTACTTTTTTTGCTTCTCGACGACTATTCGTTCCTTGACGAGGGATTCTGTGAGAGTAGTTATGACAAACCTACCAACTTTGTGGTTTTCTTAGGATTAGAATTTTTATTTATTAACTAGATTTGAAGCAATTTAAGTGATTAATATTTATGATCACTAAAGTCTGTCTAGTACATCATGTAACCTTTAAAACCATACATTGACTTTTAAGTATGTACCATATATAGAGATGAAATCCCATTTATTACAAAATTGAGTTGTCATTAAAATTAGTCATACATTAATTACTTGATAGCACTATTCCAAATCAGCTTGTAAATTATCCTTAAACTTCAAAACTCTAACTTTTAAAAACTTTTAAAATATTCAATACATCCTCACCAAGTTCAATTACATCTTATTCATAATTTTTTTAAGTGCTGAATAACTTTCTTATCGGAAAGGAAATCTGTTGGAATATCCTGAAATGCTTTGCATTTTAAGTGGATGAGCATGAAGAGCTTCTTACTACTTCTAATAGGAATGAAAAACAACAACTGGGTTACTTCCGAGTAGATAAAAGATTATTTAAAAATGTATTATGCGAAATAAGTCAATCAGAGAAAGACAGTTATCATAAGATTTCACTCATATGTGAAATTTAAGAAACAAAATAGAGGATCACAGGGGAAGGCAGGGAAAAAATAAAATAAGATGAAATCAGAGAGGGAGACAAACCGTAAGAGACTCTTAACCATAGGAAACAAACCGAGGGTTGCAGGAGGGGAGGTGGGTGTGGGATGGGGTAACTGAGTGATGGGCATTGGGGAGGGCACGGGAGGTAATGAGCCCTGGATGTTGTAGGCAACTGATGAATCCCTGAACTCTGCCTCTGAAACTAGTAATACACTATATGTTAATTAATTGAAATCAAATAAAATTTAAAAATAAAAATGTATTATGTGAATCTTCCTCATCTAAAAGGAGGAAGCGGCTAAAAATTAGACTTAAGAATTTTGTGGGGACACCTGGGTGGCTCAGTCAGTTAAGTGTCTGCCTTGGGCTCAAGTCCTGGTTCTAGGGTCCTGGGATCGAGTCCCACATCGGGCTCCCTGCTCAGTGGAGAGTCTGCTCTTCCCTCTGCCTGCAGCTCTCCGTGCGTGTGTGCTTTCTCTCTCTCTCTGACAAATAAATAAATAAAACCTTTAAAAAAAATTTTGTGGAACACTATCTTCATATACTTTCACCTAAAAGCTTTCTCCTTTCTAAAATAGTTTAATGAGACCTCACCGCATTAGCTACTGCTATGTAAATACGACTCAGTATTTTCCGATGATTTTTATGCCTAACGAATACATACAGCTTTTACAATTTGGCTTCACTGAGCTGTGCTGTGAGGGAGAGAAGGAACATTTCATTTTTCACTTGCTAAAATTAATAGACATGTACTTTACAGCTCTCCACTGCGGAGCTCGCTGTCCTTGCAACTCAACAACGCTTTCCCCATAGCGGGTTCTACATGGTAATAATTTATTCAGAACATTTGAAATGCGGTTTCTTTTAAAAATCAGGTCACTGGAGAACACTGAAATCAGACAAGGCATTAAAACAAATTTAATGAAACTTGCAACAGATGAGACCGGCAGGACACAAGGCTCTGCCGCAGGAATAGTCGTCCAAACTGCTTATTAAGATAATCTCCTGCTGAGCGTTTTGCCTCTTGTGTTGCTTTCTGTGTCCCCTACTGTCTTGTTTTTGTTAGGTGCTTTTAACACATTCTGTGCCGTCCAACAAAGAAAAAAGGGGGCAATCCAAACAATAAAATTACATTTTAAAAATAATAAAAGGCGGAGTAACTGCCTTTTAAATAACAACTCCTGGTACCCTCATCTAAGGCTTTCAGAGTTACTCCCAACCAGCAAGAATAGGGAACAACGGTCTGCACCTAATGGGGGCTCGTCCTGACTAACATACACAGAAAGACCCTGATCATATCTTTAGGGGCCTCGTTTTCTCTTGACAAATGAAAAAACCGTACACACGGGCTCGTGATTTGACCCACGGAGAAATAAATCCGTAGAGTAGGGAAGCGCTGTGGGAAGGGTTTATCCTATATTAGAAAAAATATTTTCTAGGCCACAATCAAAACGGGATCCCTTTTGGACAGATTTTCGGTTCTACTGGCCAGCATACATGGCACATTCACCGGAGAATTGGCCCATGGTTATGCTTCAGTGACCGGTTCCATCCGCACCCCCGCCTCCGCACCGGCACCCCACCCCCCTCCGGGCCAGCATCCTACCATCAGTGGATTTTTTAGGGTAACAGCCACTCTGCCCTCAGTACCTTCCTGAACTACGTGAAGAAAGGTTAATAATTTAGCACTTTGAATGTTTGTTTCTTGCGTGGGATTAGGACATATCCTCTAACACGGACGGGGCTGAGGTGACACCAGTAGGAGAGACACACGCGACATCCACAAGAATGTTGAACAGACGTATTTTTTGCTATGTCCCATGGATTTACGGATTCATCCACCTGTAGAACTGGGCATGCTCTGTTACAAAGATGAGCCTGGCATCAGCCCTCCTGCACAGGACTACCTTTGAGGAAATGTCAGATTCAGCCATTTGGCCATCAACACCGACATTTTAGGCACTGTGAAGTGTTGAAGAAGTATTCATATTATTATCAGTGATAGCGATTTTGTTAGTAATGATAATATCCATAAGAATGGCTAACATTTATGGAAATATGTGTTTTACATGGAACAATGTGTTCTCTTAATTCTCACAAAAAACTTGTAATTATTATCCCTATTTATCAGATGAGAAATTGAGGATCACAAAGGTTCCGTAAATTTCCCAAGGTTGTAAATATTATGTTATATGAAAACAGTATGTATGGTTTTCCTACTAAGCATAATGAGTTCTTGGGCAAAATTGTATTGAAGTTGGGTCCTATCAATTCACCATTTTGTGGCACTACGAAATGTGAATAAATCTGATATTCAGTAAGTTGGGGGAATGTTGCACACCACACCCCTTCTTGACCTTCACAATGTGCATTAGCATATTAATGACTCAGAGCTGTCCTGCTAGAAAAGAAACGTTGATTTTTCTGAGAATTTAAGTCTGGGAAAAGAGTGAAAAGTCTCCAGTGACAGTTCTGATGCCTTAAATATTTTATTAAAGTTGAATAAATTAGTCTAATTTTATGGTTGACATATTTACTTAAATTTTGAACTAAGACACTTTAAAAGGGGATCATGTGGATAGCAGATATTAATTCTCCACACACTTCTCTTTACTCAGAGGAAACCTCCTACCCACCGTCCAATACTTTCCCTAGGAAGCGACCACTGGTTTGTTCCCACTGCTGGAAGGTTAGTATAAAGTATATATTTTGGGGGGGCCTGGGTGGCTCAGTTGTTAAGCGTCTGCCTTCGGCTCAGGTCATGATCCCGGTGTTCTGGGATCGAGCCCCACATCGGGCTCCCTGCTCAGCGGGAAGTCTGCTTCTCCCTCTCCCACTCTCCCTGCTTGTGTTCCCTCTCTCGCTGTGTCTCTCTCTGTCAAATAAATAAATAAAATCTTTTACAAAAATAAAGTATCTATTTTGAATTTAAGTCGGAAGTAACATTGTCCTATATTTCTATTTTGTTTGAACATATGTAACATATGAAAATCTAGTTTTTCTTAGGACATTAAAAAATAAGATATTTGCTTGTATATTTTGTTGCCACATCAGTGTCTAAGAAGGGTCTGAAGTGACGGAAATTCACTATAACACTACCACTTCCCTGTTAGATTTTGAAAGCTATCGACAGCACAGAATTTCATATAAAACAACAGGTCTATACTACGCATTATCGCTGTAAAATAAAATTTAAACAACTGAAGAGCAAGTTTATAAAATTCTATTTTGAATTGTTTCAAAATAAATTTCTATTAAATGTTCATACATTTGATACCTTATATAAGGGAGTTAACATACCTATCTTCATGTTTTTCCATTTTTATTTGGTTTTGATAGGTGTACCGTCCCATTTCCTCATAGGTATTTTGGTTAGCCCATGCTGATTTGCCGCTGGCACGAAGTTTTGCAAGATCATTTCGGAGCCTTTCATTCTCATATTCCAGCTTGTTAATAGATGTATGCCTTGAATGTTCCCTGTTAGTGAAGTCCATACTCTAGAGAATAAAAAAAAAAAATCACTGAAAAAAACTGTTCCTTATAAGTGACGCATATTTTCTGTGCATTTAGACATGTCTGTTGGAAGGGGACTTCCATTGGAGTCCAAAGATACGGCTCTCCTCCTGTGTGCCTCCTAAAGCCCCTTCCTGCTCTCACCTCCTCACGACACAGATACTCAGCGAGAGCTGCCACTGAACACATCGTGAGAAAAGCAGTGCATACACTGGTGTCCATGCTCACGTACGTACGCATTAGCATTCTCTGTGTCTGGGACAGATTGGCTGCATTTAAGAGTTTTCACGTCTATAGGGTATGTCTTCTGGTGTTAATAATGGAACCAGAATTCACATACATTTCAGTTTTGAAAGACTTTTTTTCTGACGACAATAACACATGCCATTATAGAAAAATCACATATTGATTCCCCACAGTTGGGTGATGCAACAAATTATATACAAAATCCATATAGACTAGAGTCTGCTTCTGGACCATTTTAAAGCAAAGATCTAACAGCTGAGATGGCGGCGGTACCACAGTTCTGAGGAGCTGTGGTTTCATGATGAAGTGTTACTAGCTGGTACGCGCCGCCCAATTTTTAATGTGTCTTAAGAAGAGAATGCGAAACATGTTTAAATCACAAAATGAGCCGTTTAGAGCAACGCCAAGATTTCCGATGCTTTTTGAATTAAATGCTGTAAGAAGTTTCTTAGGGAGAGTCTAAACTTTTCTTCTCACAAAGTTTTAAAAAACAGGTTATATTCTCACGAGAAAACTTGTGAAAATGCTCTGAGTCTAAGTAGTCCTGGCTAGTCCTGTGATTTAGGTATCCGTGAGTGGTGTGGTTGCTGATTCAACAATGCTTCTAATGTTGTCAGAGGGTAATATTGTAGCACAAGAAGCATAACATGGATACAATTTTTGAAGCTACAAACTTCTTTGGTGAAAAGCCCATAAGACTATAGATGAAAATGGCTTAAAACTTTTATTTTGAAGTTTCTACACGTAAGGCTTTGACATGGAAGACATTTCACGGACTAAGCACCCCATAAAGTCATTACAATTTTTTTGACAGAACTGCACATTTTAAATTATTCATATACTATCATATTAGTATTAGGATTGACAGCTAAGGGTATAAATGTATACATACTAGGTATTAAAAACGTTTACCTATTTCTTTTATTTTTTGCTTCAAAAGCCAAGTCTGCTTACATTTCCTGTTTACTGCCTAACATGCTATAGAAGCTCATGAATCGTTAGAATGGAAGAAAATTCTCCAGGAGGGCAAATTCCCCCAAAACAATACAGAAAGGGTTATGTGTTTATACAGCTATTGACCATGGTGTCCTTTGGAAAAGAAGGACCTTTGACGGTATTTCTCTGCTTGGTGGGCCCTTGCCTTTAAGTATGTCTTCACGTTCCAGATACACCAGTGCAGATAAAAGAGTGATCTGTACTATGCTTTACAAGACAAACGATTGTTTATTCTAAAATGAGAGCAGATTTGCAATAAATATGAAGGAGAGGGTCTTATAAAATTTTGCCCTTCATAAGGAAAATACTCATTTGAGCGGATCTGGTCAAGAAAGGTCATGGAAGAGATGGAAAATTTTACTCCTAAAAAAAAATCTATTCATTAAATAAATAATTCTTGATGGTCTGCTGCTCAGTTATAACTTTATTTAAGCCTTTTCTATAAAATTAGATTTCATCTGTGATTCTTTTTGGCCCAGTGTTGGTTTAAAGTAATTAAGAATGATAGTAATAATTTTTTTAAAGACTCCATAATTTTCTAAATGCACCATAATTAAATAAGTGTTGTGAGTATGACCTGAAAAAATTACACAGGTGATGTATTTACATGATTTATATTTAAAAGCATAGCCTATTTTCCTTGACAACAGCATTTTGGGGTTCTCTCATTTCATGTTTCTTTTAAATACTTTTCTAATAATTTCAGGAAATAATCCTCTACTAAATGGTTATCATGTGAAAATAGGCACTGATTAAATTCTACCTCTGTGTTTCTGATGGCTTATTTTATAGGCCTGTTATTCCAAAATTTTCCCCTCAAATTTTAGGGGTTTGTAGTTTTAACCCATTGCTTCATTCTTGAAATGGCAAAACCTCCTAGTGCCTACGTGCTTTGACATGCTAGCATGAGACCAGTTGAGTTACTGAAGTGTCTGAATAATAGTATTTTATATGTTCACTTTTTCTTTTAAATTCATGTATATTCAACAATAATAGGCTAACAAAGTATTCCTACAGAAGGACAGGCTTTAATCATGTTTTATGGTTAGTATATTCATTTATAATATGTAAATGGATGGATTAGATACTTCTAACCACGAGGGTACTAATTTTCTAGGCTATTATTTTATTTGGCAAACTTTATGGACAGTGAAGGGCAAATCAGTTAAAAATTATCATAAATTCTGAGTTCTGATTAAATCTGATTTTATGACACCTTTCTTAAATGAAGGAAAATTTACTAAATATACTTATGGGTCTAAATAAATATGGAATCACAAAAAACGATCTTGATAAACTTGATTTTTCATTAGCTACCCAGGAGGAGAATAAAGGTCAACCCCTCACACTTTTCTCTGTGTAATCGTTCTTGCACAAATCCAAGGAAAACATCTTTTTCAGAGCTACTTTGGTTGCTATTTTAAGGATTTTAGGAGACCTGAGGAGAACTTACATACCGGGTGGTTAGTCCCATCAGTGGATTCGCAGAGAGAAATGGGAGCCGCCATAGCTCCGAGCACGCAGCGGCTAAGAGCTGAGGGCAGGACCGACTCTGACTCCTGCGCTGGGGGAGGGCCTTTTTTAAACTTTCTTTCCCTAAGTGTGAATAAGCAGGGTGCTTCACAGTGAGACAGGCAGAAAATTCACAAAGTTCTAGTGATTTTGAAAGGACCTACCTTAATATCAGTAGTTTCACTTGTCTAGAAAGGAAAAACAAATAACTATTGTTTGAATAGTATCCAAATACTACATATTTTAGAAAACCTAAAAATAATGATGTAAATATTTTGTTTCTTATTGCCTGAGGTAAAATTTCAGTGCCAGTTCTTTAATTCCATGTTTATTTATCTATTCCAATTATTTCAGAAAGAATTAACTATCTCATTAGGGATTTTTAACACAACAGATAAGAGTTGTCTTTAATGTGAAATCTTAAAACTAATGAGTGCTAAAGAAGTGACATAATAGATTGCATACTCTTAACAAAAAATTCTATTTGCTCTTTTTTTAATTCAATAGACACTTGAGATCTTTCTCTTTGAGGAATGGCTTGACTATTTCAATTGTCAAACTTAATTCCAAATCTTCACACACACACACACACACACACACACACACACACACAAAGAGAGCAATTATACAGTCAACTTTCTATATGAATTACAATCCTACATAAAGTGTATATGATTAAATATTATTTTAATAAGGCATCACATTGAGGGCCATTCATCAGTGGCATTTCATTGTATCATATCCAATTACCCAATCCTTAAACAAATACGTACCGTGTGTGTGTATGTGTGTGTGTGTTTGTGCGTACTAAGTGCTACAGAGGGGATCCAGTATGAAAAAGTGACCCTGCCGTCGTGGAAAATACAATAAAACTGAGTAGACAAAATTAACGTGTATGAAAAATTAGTGTATCATATAAAGTATAATTATGTATTAAATTATGTCATACCAAGTACGAACTCAAATGTTTTCTGAATCAATGAGTGGCAAAACTACTGGACTGAGATCATGCAGGAGGTGAGATAAAACAAGGCTCTGGCAATCTCTTTAATGTCGTGAGCAATAATTTCCATGAAAACTAATTCATGCCTCTTGCACTACAGGTGAGACCCATAGAGCCACAAGTATTCTTCGAGCCCTACCCTATACCAAACCCTGTATGAAGAAGTATAAAATATAGTCCACTTCTTCCCTCAAGGAGTCTATGACTGAAGAGACAAGACATACATACACTAAACAATTAAAAAAATAAAAGAAAACAAAAACTTGATGCTACATTGTTGTAACTGCTAAAGAAAGTCCAAGAAGGAAGTAAATGGAGTCTAGAGTAACTGAAGATGAATTCATGGAGATATAATTTAATCTATGTCTGAAGGGACTGGTAGAACTTAGTAAAGTAAAACTACGTCTTTACTTTGGTAAAGTAAAGGAAAGCGTATAATGGATTCATTCACTCACTCACTCATTCATTTGTTTATTCATTTATCTAACAAAATAATTTTTTGCTGCCTCCTGCATTCGGGCACTGTACTAAGTGCTTGGGTACAATGGTAAATTAGGACCATAACTGCCCTCAATGAGCCTACTGGTAAGGGGGTGGGTAGCCGACAGGAAATAGGCAATTTTAACATTGTGCTATGATAGATGTTAAGGATGTTATGATGGTTTCAAGGAGGGACACTTAGCAGAGCAGAGGAAAATCAAAGAAGATTTGTATAGCATGTAAATTTATGCTGAGTTACCTGAAACATTAATAGGGCATAGCTACATGAAGTAGGAAAAGGGGACTTTTAGCTAGAAGGAAAGCATGTGTGAAGGCCTGGAAGCGAGAAAGAGCATGAGAAAGGACCATCACATACACAGATGAGGCTGACAGGCCCAGCTCTAGCAGAGGATTTGTGTAGGTCACTAAAGGGAAACAAAGTGGGGGAGCCAGTTAAGGAAGCCCCGGAATATGAAGAGTTCTGACTTCCTATTGGAAACTGAGCACATGTTCTTGAAAGGAAGAACAACACAAGGAAAGGTTATGTTAGAAAAGCATTCACGGTATGAAAAGTGGAGAGCTTCGAAGCCATCGGGTAATTCAGTGGAGGTAACCCGGGTGGTTGATGGATCTATCTTTTAAGAGAAAGCAGTGTCGCCAGAGCCAACAGCAACATTTGGGGAACGAGTAGAGGCAGGAACAGTAGGGTGAGGGAGGAGCCAGTAAATAAAACAGAAGAAACAGAGAGAACCACAGGATATTACAACAGTTAGTATCATGCATTTGGAGTTATTCAAACCAACTTACAACCTATGTGACCTTGGGCAAGTTACTTAAAAACTTAAAGATTTCATTCTTTTTTCTGTGAAATGAGATCATCATACCCAACCACCATATACTCCATATACTTGTATTAGGATATAGACACTGATGTATGTAAAGGGTTCAGCAGATTGTAAGGTATGTCTGTGATAAACACCCAATGAGTAGCATCTCTTTGTTGTCACACAGTTCTCCCAGTTTCCCTGACTCTCTCTCATCTCTGGTCTTTGTACATTCTTTTTTTTTTTTTTAAAGATTTTATTTATTTATTCGACAGAGATAGAGACAGCCAGCGAGAGAGGGAACACAAGCAGGGGGAGTGGGAGAGGAAGAAGCAGGCTCATAGCGGAAGAGCCTGATGTGGGGCTCGATCCTATAACGCCAGGATCACGCCCTGAGCCGAAGGCAGACGCTTAACCGCTGTGCCACCCAGGCGCCCCGGTCTTTGTACATTCTATTCTCTCACCATGATTCTTTCCCACCAATCCACCTGGCTGACTGCTCCCCAGATGCCTTTTATTGCTCCTAAGACAGGGTTAGGTAACCCCTATCAGAGCCCCCGTATTCTGAGCTTTCCTGTCACTCTCTAGTGTAATTATCCAGGTAACTGTCTATATCTGGTAATATATGGTCTCCTTCTACTAATATTCAGTTTCATGAATTCAAGGATCTTGTCTGACTTATTCACAATACTCACATACTGCCAGAGACATTCAATAAATATTTACAGAATGAATGAATGAATGAATGAATGAATGAATGAATGAATGAAAGCATTCTGTGGTGATTATGGCATGCAATAGATAGAGAATAGAATAGAGAGCCTGGAAATAAACCTTCACAGTATGGTCAACTAATTATTAATAAAAGCACCAAGAACACACAGTGGGGAAAGGATAGTCTCTTCAATAAATGTTGGGAAAACTGGCTAGTCACAGGTGAAAGAATGACACTGGACCTCTATCTTATACCACTCACAAAAAAATTAACTTGAAATGGATTAAGACTTAAATATCAGACCTGAAACTGTGAAACTAGAAGAAAACAAGAGGGGAAAGAGATACTTGATATTGGTTCTGGCAATGATTTGTTGTATATGACACCAAAAGCACAGGCAACAAAAGCAAAAATGGACAAGTGGGACTACGTCAAACTAAAAGCTTCTGCACGACAAAGGAAACCATCAAGAGAGTGAAGAGGCAACCTATGGAAGGGGAGAAAATATTTTATTTAGAAATTACTTAGAAAGTATTGAAAATATTGTCACATAGAATCCAGGAATACAAAATTTTTAAAGTAGGACTGTTTGGGGTTGAATTTTGTCCCCCCATCAAAAAAAAAGATTGGTTGAAGTCCTAACTCCTAGTACCTCAAGATGTGGCCTTATTTGGGAAAAGGATCTTTATGCAGGCGATCAAGTGAGGTGGGCCCTAATCCAATATGACAGGCATTCTACAGAGAGGGGAACTGGACACAGAGACAGACGCGCGTGGAAGGAAGACGATATGGAGAAACGGACAAAGGCCCTGTGAAGACAGAGATACGAGGAGGATGATGCCTTGCGAAGACAGAAGACGGGACTGACGCGCCTATAAGCCAAGGATTGCCAAAAATTGCCGGCAAATCACGAGAAGCTATCAAGAGGTGAGGAAGAACCATCATCTACAGGTTTCAGAGGGAGCACGGCCCTGTTGACACCTGATTTTGGACTTCTACTTCCAGAACTGTATGATAATAAGTTTCTCGTGTTTTAAGTCACCGTGTCTGTGGTACTTTGCTATGGCAGCCCAAGCAAATGAATACAATGACCAAGAAAGTTTATTCCCAAAATTCAAAGATGGGTCAGTATCAGGAAATCTGTCAACCACAGTCTATTATACATCAACAGATCAACAGACAAAACCCACATGACATCATATATGCTGAAAAGGTATTTGATAAAGGCAGCAGCAAATCTTAAAAACTTTAAGTAAACTAGGAATAAAAAGATATAAGACCATAACCCTAGAACAAATTATTCTAAACAGTAAAACTCTAAAACAATTTCATCTAAAATCAGAAATAAGACAGTTTGTCAGCAATCACTATTATTATTTCATATTCTCCTGGTTTTAGCAAATGCAATATGACAAAAAATAACTGATATGAACAGTAGAAAAAAAAGAGTTGAAACTATCTATTTTTGTTAAAATGATTGTATATCTCAAAAACCCCTAAGGACCCCTAGTAAAATGCCTACTAGAATTAAAAGATAATTTGGTTTTTTACTATATTAGCAATAAGTTCTTATATGGAAAAAGGAAAATATTTCACTAATAACAGTGACAAGAATTATAAAACACCTGAGCATAAATTTTAAAAGGAAGGCACAGAACCCATACAAAGAAAATTGTAAGATCTTATTAAAGACATAAACTGAGATATGAAGAAATGGAAAGCCATGTCATATTCTTGGATGAGAAAATTTATTATCATAAAAGTGTCAATTCTTTTTTTAAAAATTTTATTTATTTGTCAGAGAGAGAGAGAGACACAGCAAGTGCAAGCAGGGGGAGCAGCAGGCAGAGGGAGAAGCAGGCTCCCCACTAAGCAAGGAGCGCCATGCAGAACTTGATCCCAGGACCCTGGGATCATGACCTGAGCCAAAGGCAGACGCTTAACCAAATGAGTCACCAGGCATCCCAAAAGTGTCAATTCTTTCAAAGTAATATGTAAACTTATTTTGATTCCAAATAAAACCCAACAGGAAATTATTTGGAGAAACTGGAAAAATTTAACTTAACCTTCATATAAAAATTTAAATTGGGTTCTAGTTTTATATCATATGTAAAATTATAATTCAAATGGATTTAAGACTTAGATGAAAAAATATAAAAATCATTGAAGACACTCTAACAAACCATGTATTCTGTCTAGAAGTTGGAAAAACCTTGTTATTCCAGGAAGAAAATTCAGAAGCTGCAAACAAAAAGATACATGTATCTGACAAAAGATGTTTTTTTTTAAAGTTTTATTTATTTGACAGAGAGAGAGAGAGAGCACAAGCAGGGGGAATAGCAGGGAGAGGCAGAGGAAGAAACAGGAACCCCACTGAGCAGGTAGCCCGATGCGGGGCTCGATCCCAGGACCCCGAGATCATGACCGGAGCCGAAGACAGACATTTAAACAAGTGAGCCAGCCAGGTGCCCCAACAAATAGAAGTTTAAAACTTTTTGTATGGTAAAAAAGAATAAATAAAATTATAGACAATAAATTTCGGAAACTGCTGTTATAAATTGACAAGAAAAAGACATGCCAACAGAAAAATGAATAAAGACTACAATTCATAGTACACTGCCGATAAATATACAAAACTATACTTACTGTAGCCAGGGAAATAGAAATTAAAGTACTACTGAGAAATCACTTTGTACCCATCAGACTGACAAAAACTTAAAAGAGCAATAAAACCTCTTGCTGCTAAGCAGAAAAAGAAAAGGTGTGCACATACAGAGACGGGAGAAATAAGATTTGACAACAAGTGTTTTAAAATTAAAACATACAGGGGCACCTGGGTGGTGCCGTCGGTTAAGCATCCAATTCTCGGTTTTGGCTCAGTTGTGATCTCAGGGTCGTGGGATCAAGCCCCACAATGGGCTTCACACTCAGTGTGGAGTCTGCTTCAGATTCTCTCTCGCTCTGTGCCTCCTGCCTGTGTGCGCTCTCTCTCAAATAAATAAATCTTAAAAAAATGCATATGCTTTCATTCAACAATTCCGTTTTTTTTTGTTTTTTTTTTTTTTTTTAAGAAAACCAGAGAAAGTGTGAGGGGCAGAGGGAGAAAGAGAGTCTCAAGCAGGCTTCACACCCGGCACAGAAACCATCTCGGGGCTCCATCTCAAGACCCGGAGATCATGACCTGAGCTGAAATCAAAGGTTGGATGCTTAACCGACTGAGCCACCCACGCACCCCCAGCAAGTCCATTCTTAGGAAGCTGTTCCAAGATATATGTATGAGGATGTTTTTTACGATATTGTTTACTTTTGCAAAAATCTAGAAAGAGTTGATTTAATTACAAATGAATTGATTCTGAAAAACAGTTGATACATTCACATCATGGAATATTATTAAGCCATTATACAAAATGAAATAGGCCTAAACCAGTTGATTTGTAAGGACTGGCAAAGGATATTGCTGAGTGAACAAAAACAAGACACAGAAAATTGTGTATAATGTAATCTAATTTTTTAAAAAAGTTAAAACCCCAAAGTAGGTATATGACTACATATCTATACGTATATATACTCTCTCTCTCTCTCTCTCACACACACACACACACACACAGACATACAGGTGAATTCATAGATATGAAAAAGTACAAAATGATACATATTGAAGAGTTAACCTTGTTATCTGGTGGGTGGGGTATGAGGTGGGTAGAGAAACAGAGCAAAGGAGAAGGGGAGAAGCAACGGAAAAGAGACTGCACAAAAATCACTACTATGTAAGTTGTGATTCAGTTTATTAAAAATTATATATATTCTACAAGAGTATATATTGATTTTCCTAAGAAGTTACGGAAAACAAGATGCTTTCGTCCTGTCTTCTAAAGATGTCCATGATATATAGTTAAAAAGCAGTTGAGAATGATGTACTTATTATACACTTATTTCTGTAAAGGGACGCTCAGCTCATCCCCGCTCTATGTGGGCACGAGCGAGAAAGAAGTTATAGAATGCTCCACACTGGTTTCTTAGCACTGGATATCTCTGGAGTCCAAACTCGGATTCGCGAGAGCGCTGGGATAATTAGCTTCTTCTTTACATATCTTTATGTGTTTTATTTCTTGGGGGAAAAAACACAAATCGATGAAGAAAGCCAAATGCCTATACAAGCCAGAGTGAAGCAGGCTCAGTGTGGGCTGTGATGACGCAGAATTCACACCGAAAAACATTTAGTTTGAATAAAAAGAAAAATAACACAAAAAGCATTTTGTGAGAGGGAGAAAAAAAGATACTCACGGGGGCAGGACCCAATTTAATTTTGTGTGTCAAGCGTTTAGAAATGAAAGTCCTAAATGTCACGCAGATTTTATGTAACAGGGACACCACATATACTTTCCTTTCTATCCATCTGTCCTCCGATCGCAGAATCTGTCACCAGGGCCGAAGAAGGCAGAATGCTCGCAGAACGCTTCTAAGTCTCTGACGCTGGAATACTTACCATTAAGGCAACAAGTACCTGCTCCCGCAGGAATCAGTATCACGGCGAGCCCCTCCTCCAACGTCCTCGCGGCGGAGCCGAGGAAACCGAGCCGGCCCACCGAGCTCATCCTTTACCCTCTCCATTCTCTCAATGGCAGGAAAATTCTTTTATTTCAGAATTTTCTCTCCGAGCAAATAAATGCTAAACAAGTAACTATGGCATTTTAGTTCGATAAATAAAAGTTCCCCTATTTAAAAAACCAACCTTCGACGGCTCTGTTGAGCAATGGAAACGAAAGGCGCAGAGCCTGTTTAAGCCTGTGTTAGTCTATAGACCCACGGGTTCAAACCACAAGGTCAATCCTCAGTCATTCATTTATCCGTCCTTCCTTTTGGTCAACCAGCATTCAGTGAACACCTACTATACCCCTGACATTGCGAGGTGCTGGCGCTACAGACAGGAATACAGCGTGGTCCCTGCGCACCATCCGGTGGGGAAGCGACAGGCCAGCAAACAAGCAAGCCCGAAGTGCACACCGAGTGTGGCTGGAACGCTGCACTCTGACGGGAGTCTCAGGGGCGGCCTCATCAAGGGTGAGGCTGACACGCGAGTCAGCCCACGTAGGACGGGGGTTCAGGGAGAACGGCAGGAGCAAACGCAAGCGAGTAGCATGTCTGAGGAAATGATCAGAATTTAGCCCAATCCAAGAAAAGAACAAAGGAGAAAACTCAAAATTCAAATGTTCTCGCCTGAGGATAAAAGTAAAGTCAATCCCAGTGCAAGATAATTTGCCGCCCAACCCCCGCGTGTCCGACACATAGGAAATGCTTAGTAAATAAGGTCTGGGTAAATCCTGACCAGCTACGTAACCTCTCGGTTCGATCTAGTGAACGATTTCAGCGTCCTTACCGTGTACCGACCGGGGTCTAAATCTCCCATCATTCCTTTCAGGTGTGTGTTTTCCGTTCGGACAGCTTTGTATCTCATATCTGAGACCTGAAGCGGATCAGTAGGTAAAAGTGAGTGTAAAATACATAACAAAAGCTCACAATCGTAATACAACTAATTTTATTAACCTAAATGTTTTCTACGTGTAGTGAGGAGAAACACTGCTCACGCATGGTCATCCTAAATCAGTACCTGCGTTCACGTCTCTCCTTGGCAGCCTCACTTTACCCTCCTTTCCTGATCAGTGCTAAATTAACAACACATACCAACAATAATGACTCATTTACTTTTTTCTTTCCAATTCCAAAATTCCATTTCTCACTTCTATTTTCTACTGTATGCAAATTAGCACCAGAAAAATCACGATTTAAAAACATGCTTCAATAACACTGCCCATGGAATTCTTCACTACCTAATTAATGCTTACAATGTGCAAATATGCCTTTCCTGTTTAATTTTGTTCTTTCCAATATTTCTGCCAAACTACCCTTTTTTTTTTTTTTTGGTGATTATGTCATTTTGTCTCATGTATTTATTTTTCCCTGATTTCTTCTACTTGATGGTACTTCTTTTATTCACATAAGCCTCATTTCTATATGAAACACTTCCCTTCAAGTGATTTACTTTCATAGGTTACAAAACATATTCTCCTGAACCAAAACCTAAAAACATAGAAAAGTATAAGATGAAAATGAGAATCATCCATAATCCAGCCACCCAGGTCACTGTTAACACCTCTCAGTATCCTTTCCTATACAGGTACACCCAACGCTATTGCCCCGTCTGTGCTGTGTTCCTGCGTGTTGTACAAAGGAATCCCAGTTTAAGGTTTATAATCAGACAAAGGGCGACTCTCGTTTTTATAATACACAGGATTGAAATAGCCATCCTATTGGTGAAGGGACCCTCAAATGCCTAGAAAGTTACTGAATGGTGCTCTCAAAGCCTCTCAATTTGGGGTAAAAAAAAAGGCAGATAAACCCTATGCTTTTAATAACAGTCACCAATTTGATGATGAGTAAGGGATTGAAGGAATGTCAAAAGAAATAGAAAGAAAGGAAGGGAGGGAGGACTTTGAAGTTACTTGCGGCTGTGCATTACTATAGACTCATTTTCATGTTTTAACATCCATTTTTAAAACCCCAAGATATGGGGTGCCCGGGTGGCTCAGTTGGTTAAGTGTCTGCCTTCAGCTCAGGTCATGATTCCAGGGTCCTGGGATCAAGCCCCACGTTGGGCTCCCTGCTCAGCAGGGAGCCTGTCTCTCCTTCTGCTCCTCACCCCATTCTCAGGCTCTCTCTCACTCTCAAATAAATAAATAAAATCTTTAAAAAAAATAAAACCCCAAAATAAATACATAAAATGGGGGTGAGACATTTCCACAAAAAGCTGGAACAGAGGCTTTTTCTTTTTTAAAGACAAAAATATTAATGGAACTACAGGAACCAAATTCAGGAAGAAATCTTTGACTAGAACCTTCTGTGCGAGGTGATCAAAATATGGGTCACAAGGAAACGTGAGGATGAGATTCGATGGAATTATCTTGTGACGTCACTTTTGCCCTGATTCTCTCTTGATGACACTTTGCGTTATTTTGCAAAGGTTTTATGTGGGTCCACCAAGCACTTCTGTGATGCTGGTCTCAGACACGATACCGAGAAATGCAGGGCTTTGGTGGTCACCGAGGAAAACCACGGTCTGCACTGGGCGAGACAGTGACCAGCACAGGGGCTGTCCTGCCCGCTTACGTACCTGTTGTTTTGCTAACATTTTTTCTTTTATTTCCAACTCCATTTTTAACTGTCTTTCCAGAAGGGCAGCTTTCTTCATGATAGTTGCTATAGTGATCTCCTTCTGATGAAGCTCTTCTGTTAGGTCAGAGATTTCGTTCCTCATTCTTTCCTGCTCAGAGCCATGGTACTCTTCCTCCTGATAGAGTTGGCTTCTTATCTGCAGCAGAGACATTTAGGCAAATATTAACAAATCTTTTTATTTATCAAGCAGCTTAAAGCTTTTGTTAGCCGTGTTCGTTCCCGTCCTATCTTAAACCTTTGGCAGGCTTAAAGTGGAGGCCCCACTTTACCCTCCTTTTCCCATCAATGCGGAATTAAAAACAGATACTCACAATAAATGACTCATTTACCTTTTTCCTTTCAAATTCAAAATTCCATTTCTCACTTCTATTTTCTGTTGTATGCAAATTGTCACTTACTACTGATGCTACTTTGATAACTACTTTGACAGGAAGGTGAAGAAAATATTATCAAGCACTTACCTCCCAGCATAACTGAGATATAATTAGTATACAAAAACTGCACGTAATTATCATATGCAATTTGGTGAATTTGGACATACACTCTCGTTACTATCATCACAATCAAAATAATAGTCATACCCATTACCTCCAAAAGTTGCCTTATGTTCCTTGTTTGCTTTAAATTGTGTGTGTGTGTGGTAAGAACACTTAACATGGGATCTACCCTCTTAAAATTTTAAGTGCATAACTCCTTGCTGTCAACTATAAACACTGTTCTAGAACTTAACTTTATACCCATCAACCGACCACCGCAGAATGCGTGGGGGAAGAGCCTTGGACCCACGACCCAGAGGCAGAAGGACCAAGCATGTTTTTAGGGAGAAAATATTGGCCTAGAAAGGTTAAGTGACTTACTCATGGTCATAAAGATGTTAACTGGCAGACCTGGGACTAGAACCTAGGACTCCTAGCTTTAAATTCAGTGCCTTTTTGACTAAATTGTGTGTACTGTTTGTGACTAAACACCATGTTTTTCAGAATCACGTTATAATGAATTTCAAACTTAATGTGTCTATGAAAATGCATCACCTCCTCCCTTAAGCCTGTGGGGTCTCTTGTTCTTAACCATAGTTGGTAGGCCTTCCCTGTCAGTAACCTCTGGATCACCTTGGGCTCCTCCCCAACCTTCTACCAAATGCTCGGGCAGCAAATTCTGTCCCTGTACTTCAACTTCTCCCAAATCTCTCCTCTGCTCTCCATTTCTACTACTACTGTCTTGGTCCAGCCCCTTACCACCTTTCTAGAAATCATTCACTGTCTCTAATTCTTGAGATTTGGAGATAAAGTACATAGTCACCAATCTCAAGAAAATCATAGTCCATTGGAGGAAACAAAAATCAGCAGTTACAACACAGAGGAGCAATCCACGTCAGTGGTATGTGGTGGAGGGGTGCTTAACCCAGCCTGGGGATGTTGGGATGGGCTTCCCAGAAGAGGGGACATCAGAAAAATACTGAAGGACGAATGGAAGCCAGATGGAAGGCAGGGGTGGAGAAGGGCTCCGGGCAAAGAGTGCAGGGAAGCTTCGGGGGTGAGAGAGCGCATGCCCAGTGAAGCAAGGCGAGTCTGGGGGCCAGGACTCGGCTTGTTGTGAGAAATAAGCTGGAGAGTTTAACGGAGCCCATCCACATAGAGATTTATATGAATTTCCTCAGGGCACTTACTTCTAAAATTGATTTTTTTTTCATTTCATCTTTAAAGATTTCAGGATCTATCTGTAAAAGAATAAGGGCACTCTCTTTCTCTTTTTTAAACATAGCCAGAATACCAATATAATATCTTAAAAATATTAACAATTATCATCAAATATCCAGGAAGTATTCGAATTTAAGAATGTATTAGGACTGTGATGAACGTTTTTTATTTGAATTGTGATCTAAATATAGGGACTGCTTCATATCTTTGTAAAGCCTCTCATGTGTGTTCTAAGTAGTCTACACACATCGTCTCATTTAACCCCTGCAACAGTTCCGTTTTGTGGAATGAGAAGTTAAGCACATAACTTTTCACAGTCACATTCCTGGTGACAGGCAGTCTGATTCCAAGACCTTACCCACCGTGCTATGTAACCCTAGGAGCGGAACCCTGGAAGGTGGTTCACGCAGTGGAAGAAGCTAGCATGGGATGGCCTAACATGGAAAGGATGCACGTCCAGAAGGAAAACCTGATCTGTCCTCAGCTCTATACCACCAAGCCCTCATGTGATTCTATTCCTATTATTAACATTTTTAGAATTTCAGAGTTGGTGGGGCTCGTGGGTGGCTCAGTTACTTAAGTAACTGACTCTCGATTTTGGCTCAGGTCATGATCTCAGGGTTGTGAGATCGAGCCCCGTGTTGGGCTCTGCACTGGGTGTGAAGCCTGCTTAAGATTCTCTCTCCCTCTCTCCCTGTCTCTACCCCTGCCCCTTAAAAAAAAAAAAAAAAAGAATTTCAGAGTTGGACATGACCTTAGGAGTCTCATGGTCCAACCCTAACCCCATCATTGGACAGATGAGAGAGAGAGAGAAAAAAAAAAAAAAGAAGCCTCCCAGGGAAGGGAATGGACTGGGCCTATGTTATCTAGCTCCTAAGAGCAAAAGAGGGGACAGGAGAGAGGAGTACAGACACCCTTCCCCTGAGGACAGTGTTACACGTCTCCTTTCATCTCCACTCTTCTCTCGCCAATTATTTTTTCTTTACAATACATTTGATGAAACAACGGGGTTCTTCGGGGGCTTATCCCGGTTTGGATTTTGCTGATTGCATCCCTGTTGTGTTGTTAGCATGTTCTTTTAAAATGGAACTTTCAAAATGTAAAAAAAAAAAAAAAATGAATATACTATGATGAAAAAGGAGTAAACTGTTTCTATTATTTTCAGAGCATTTAGATATTAAAACAACATGCTCTACTGTGAAGCTTCCCTCTAAATGAGATTAATTTACCGAGCTCTAAATGACTTTTGGCTTTATTAAAAATGTCAATTTTGTCACGAAGTACATGACAAAAATAGTTTTACACTGAAAAAAGAGAAAGAAATAAAACACTTGCAAGATTCATAATGCATGGCTCTTGTTGCTTTTATTACAAGAGAATGAAAATGCTCTCCACAAACACTTCCTGGGAGCTATAGCTATTTATACACAATTCATTTGTTACCTTCTCTGCACAGCAGTGCAGTGTCCAGAGGTCTCCAAGAGCCTATGCAGAGAATTTGTGCCTCGTCTTCTCTCCTTCCATACTGAAACTGTGCCATGTCAGTAGATTCCTTATTATTCAAAGCGTTATTGAGTCGATGAAGTTAAGGATGGTGTAACTATCCTTTAGGTGGCTTTAATCAACCTCTTTATCATAATGCCTTCACTGGGGATACCAGCAAAGAAACTGTTTTTTAAAGTTGTATGTTTAAATAGCAGTGAAATCAGTTTCATGGGATTATGCGAAACATAAAAGGAAAATGATCATTAATCCATAACGCCTTTTCTACACTGAATAGCACCTGATAGGCAGCTCTGCGGGAGGCAGTTTGTCTTTTGCATCATTCCGAGAGAAACAAGCAGAATAGCTGTAGTCCTACTAGATGCTCAATAAATGTATGTTGAATTTATGCAAACGGTAACTGAATTTATGAACCTATACAATCAGAGGAGACCTTAGCCCTGAGATTCATTCATTCCTTCTCTAAATACTTATTTTCACTTTTGTATGTCAGGCGCTGTGCTGGGACAGATGATGATTCGAAGTCATGCCCAGGTTACCCCTACTTTGAACAATTGTTTAGAGCATATAACATGGAATGTGTAGGTGTGGTCCTCAAGCCTAAAGACCAGAGATGTGGGTAGGAGCCACGACAAGCTCATGGAAAGGAAGCCCCGACTGGATTCTGTTAGAGGGAGAAGAGAATACACTTTCTGTAGAGAGCTGAGAACCACAAGGTCTTCGAGGACGGTGCCCAGGCCTTATTCGTCCCGTTATCCCTAGCTCCTGGCAGATTGCTTGGCATGGGTTAGTTGCTCAGTGACAAAAGGGGGTGTAACCGTAACAATAGCAGCCTTCCCTCACTGGGTGTGTCCTCTGAGCTAGGCAGGCCCTGTTCTAAGCACTTTACATGCAATTTTAAAGTGGATTTTAACTTAAGGGAAGAGTATGGGCTCTGGACTCAGACTGCCTGGATCTGAATCTGACCCTTACAGCCTGGTAGCTGTGTAATATTGGGGGAACCTACCTAACTTCTCTGTGCTTCAGTGTTCTCAAATATAAAAGAAGAACATATTAGTACCTACCTTATAAAGAGGTTGTGAGGAATCAATGAGCTGAGATTTGTTAGGCCCTCAGAGCCCCTCCTGGCCCATGGGGAGTGCTATCTAGGCAGCAGGGTTATTAGTATCCCCTTAAGCCCCATCACAGTTGTATGACACAGGGGCTAAGGATCCCATCCCCATCCTAGAAATGAGAAGCCTGAACGACGTGCACAGGTAGCTTCCCTGGGCTTGGGTACCTACCAGACGGTTGGAGGCCCGAGTCGGCTCGCTATAAGCTACCTGTCACGGAGCCACGGTCTCCCCGTGGCACAATGAGGACCTTGGGTTTGTGTTTTTTATAGCATCATGCAGAAGAATGTCGGAATGAGCAGCCTGCTAGGCTATTATCTTAGGGGAAAATAGAGAAGGAATAAGAAGGGAATGAGAAGGAAGGACTTTCCCCCCTTTGTGTTCAGAGACTTCAGATCTGCCTGGAAGAATGAAGCCCATTCTTTTCCATACCTTGTTCAATTCTTTTTCATGATTTGGTTGATCTAGGGTCACTGAAAACAGCTCTTTCCTTTTTCTTTCTGGTTCTTTAGTAGAAGGTGAATAAGGTGACTCAAGTCTACAAATTAAATGTGAATAAAAATTAAACTTCACTTGGTAAATTGTCAGGATTATGTTGTTAATTTAGACTATTGTAGGCTGCAGAGATTGATTATTAGTTTATTGGAAAAATTTCTAGCTCCAGATTGCAAATTCTAATACATTCAGATCCTGTAAGTATTTACATATTTAACTGAGTGCAAATGGTTTGAGTGAAAAAAAGAAAAGGTGGCAATTAATATGGAATTTCAATTATACCTTGAAAATTGGCAGAATACTGGGTTTGCATACGTAGATAAGATTTTTATATAAGAAGACTGTTTCCTATAATAAAATAGCTGGGGAACCCCTTAAAAAAAGGAAACACATCTAACTTGCTTGTACACCGTGGAAAGGAACGATGTCAGGAGAAGTCTGAGGGGAGCAACTACCCCATAAAAGGGACCCAAAATGACTAAACCCGACAGTCTACCCAGAGAAAGCTCAAATACATCTGTTCTTTGGCTGCTTAATTTATAAAATGGAGCACATATGGATACCAGAGGGGGAAAGCAGAAACTAATATAGAAAGTACAATTTCTCCAGGAAGTTTGGAGAAGTACCACCAGCAGATTCACTTCCAGATCAGGGAAGTTGGTAAATGAAAAATCATTAAAACAGAAACTTAAGATAGCCAGGCACGGACTGGCTTCTACTGCTTGACTAATTTTGAGGAATGTGCCCACCTGTAAATGAGTACAAGTTCAGATTTCCAAAGAACTTTTGAAAAGGTTTCGTAAATCACAAACTTAAACCACACAAAACAAAATCTGAGCAATGTTAGAGAAATAACTGATGTAAATATTGAAAATAAAGGGCTCTTTTAAAAGGTATAAGTGATATCCCTGAGGTACTTGTATCTAGACTGGATTGTCTTTCTTCTGATTATCCATATATGTGTTAACTGTAGGAAACAGAGTATATCAGTGTACATACTGCTAGGATGTTATCATCTGGTTAAAAGCATTATTGGCATTTTTGTGTATATTATTTGTCTTTTTTTCTATGTACATGTGTATAAATATATATGTATTTCCCATACAATTAGAATGTACCACACACATTATTTTTCAGTCATTTGTTTCCTACTCAGTAATATATTGTGACCATTTTATCCAATATTCTCCTCCAACATTATTTCAGAATCAATCTTAAATCTTTCTTATTTGCTATTATTTGGAAGGGGTGAAAAATGACATATCCTATTTTTCAATTCTTCCTAAGCAATTTCAAGGAGTGGAATGCTGAACTGATTGGGGGGGAAAAAAACCAACCTCATGATGGTCTTATAAATTTCACTTAGCGACGACTGGAACAAATGTCAAACGTCAAATGTGGACAAGTTCCAAGAAGAAAACAATTTTCATGCTAATATAACATGCTAATAATAATCTATAAAGGAATTATCATTTGTCATGTAGGAAAAGTGTTGGGATTATTTTTAATAACTCTCAGAACATATCAGCCCAAGGTGCTTCTGTAGCTAAAGAAAAAGGAAAAGCAAACAAAATCTCGGCATTATTGAGAAAGGTTCTGAAAATGAATAAAAACATTACTATGCTACTTGTATAAAACTACTGTGCGTCTGTACTTAGAAGCCTGGTTTGCTTCACCTTAATACAACCATAAAGAAGAAACAGAGTCCAGAGGAAAGAAACCAAAGCAATAAAGAGGCTAGAATCACCTTCATATGAGAACAAACCAAAAGGATGAGAAACTTTCAATGGGAGAGATGAAGGCTAAGAAGACGAGGCCCAAAGTCTGAAATACAATGGAAGCTGTGAAAAGATAAATATCTATCTTGCCATCAGACCTCAGAATACTAGAACTGAGGAATACCCTCCCAATAAAAAAGCTGCAGTTTGGAGACCAAAATAAATACCAACTTAAATGGAGAATGGCATTAGGCATAACGAAAGAATTGTGTTGGCCAAACGTGTGAATAACTGCGAGATTTTAGGTGAAGTCGTCCCGAAGGAAAGTCAGCAAGGTCTGGAATTCAGCACTGGCCTTGTGAGACAGCTCCACAAGAAGTACCTACAGTGCTCGGCCACAAAACCACAGCTACACAAGGGGTGAAAAGTTTGTGCATCTAGGAAATCTCTGATGTTTTTTGGCATATACATTCTTTGTACAAGGACATTTCTCACCAACTCCCCACACTGGAACAGTGCCTTGCGCATGTTATTTTCCCGATAGATTTATTATCAGTGACGATGATCTATAGCTTGCATATGGAGCACTCTATAATGCTGACTGGCTAATAGGCATTCTACTGTCCTTGGTGAGACATACAATAGGTCATTTTTAGGAAGCTTAATTTGCCATTTGTTGTAAGTGTAGAGCTCAAAAAATTTCAAGCAGGTCCCGCAACTTTAAAGAAATAATCATTGCCTTTAAAACCAGGTAATGGTCTTTCAACAAAACATCCCTTACCATTTGGTTAGTCAGTTTTTAAAATCCTATCACTGGCCTTCAGATTTGAGAAAGATTCAAGTTCCAGTGAGAATTAGAACTCCAGTGAATGGTTCGAACAGTCAGACTTTCTACTCACAAGTATAAATATTTCATAATCCTTAGCAGTCCCATTTCCTTTGTGGTTCTGGAATACAAGATATCTGTCTGATTTTAAAAGAGGAAAAAAATCTGTTCTAACAAAACCCTTAATGGAACTGACAAGGCAGTGAGTGTGGAGACCAAGAGAAATAAAATATTTACAAGTGAAAAAGTTAATAATAGGTTTACAGGCGATCAAAATAAAAGCATTTGAAAGTATGGAATAAGTCTTATTTATCAATATATACAACTAAATATCAGCTCTATACTACTGTTTTTACAATATCCTAAAAAAAAGAAGTTCTAAGAAAATATCTGACTCACTGCGATACATGTGTCCATAAATCAGAATATGATACAATTTTCTAGGTAAGTAAATACATTCATTTTGAGGATGAAATAATCACGGATTTTATTTTTAATACCAAATACTATCCAATAATTAACAGCATGTTAATACAAAACAAATAGACTTTAAATTCTAGTTTTAAATATAAAACTCTTAAGATATTCACTCCTGAATGTAAAGAATATACCTTTTCTTACTTTCTTGAGTATTTTGGCACTCTCCTATTTTTAATAATTCTCTGTGCAGCTGCAATCGTTCCATTTCTATAATTCTCAAGAGATCATCACGTGACTGTAACTCACTTTTCACCTCTGAGAGTCCTGCTTCCATGGCCTACATAAAAACATCAAATAGGTTCAATGCTCACATTTGGATATCATGCTTATAATATATTTAAAAATATTTAACATCTGTGAATCAGCCTAATTCCAAATGAACTGGTGTCAAGCCCTTGGTTGGCTCTGTCTTACAGGATTTCATTCCTTCATTCATTTACTCAACAAATATTTGCTGAGTCCTTATTAGGTACTCAACACTGAAGATACAGACATAGACTCTGTTCTCAGTGTGCTTACAGTCTAGTGATAAGGAGTAATCATTCATCACACAGATCCGGTCCCACTGTACATGAATTTGAGAGAATCATAAAAGTATGAATGAAATATTAATGTGTAAAATTTGGATTAAGTCCAATAATTCCCAATTTAAAGACAATAGCCAAGAAGCATCTAATTTCAAAGCTGGCCGGCACAGTGAGTTGCAAACCATGGTCTATGGCTCCACGACTGCCCAGTAATAGCCCTACTATATCTGGAACTAGAAACACCAGCAATCCTGTGAATCCAGTCTTTTATTTTGTTGATAAGAGGCTTGAGCAAGTTTAAAAGCTGTTGGGAAGGGTAATGGTCGGTTCCTGGGAAGGTGGGTGGAGTGGATCCCAAAGCCCAAGTGGAAGAACTGCCTAAAGCAAAAGGAAAAAAGGAAGGAAGATGGGATGTAGACAAGTAAATGCATCTGGATATGGAGACATAAGACAGTGGCTCTCTGTTGGCTTCTATTTTCCTTGTGAAGTAAAAAGATGTCACTAGAAGGAGAAGGGGAAGCGCGGGCATGGGAGTGATTTTTTTTTTTTTTAAGATTTTAGTTATTTATTTGAAAGAGAGAGAGAGAGAGAAAGAGAGCATGAGCACGATCGGAGGGGAGGGGCGGAGGGAGAAGCAGCCTCCCCACTGAGTGGGAGCCTATTGCGGGCAGGACCCTGGGATCATGACCTGAGCTGAAGGCAGACACTTAATTGACTGAGTCACCCAGGTGTGCCCAAGGGAGTGATTTTTAAGAGTGGAGAAGGTTTGAAATGGCCTGCAGTGGGAATGGGAGAATTAGCTGATCGGAGTAACAGAAGAGGATTCTTGGCAGTGTTGAGTGCTCATTTGAGATTTGTGACCATGACCTGTTGAGTGATTTTCTCCAGCAGCACTTGGCTGTTCTCTGGGAGACAGGTTATGGCAGAGTCCTTTCAAATCATCAGGTTTCTTCTACTCACTTATATGGAGAAACTAATATTTATTAAGTGTACCTGACCCAGGTCATCAAATCCATTGCCACTTTAAGTAGATGAGGAAATTTGAGGGCCAGACTTGGTCCAAAGTCACAGAGCTTACAAGCGACAGATTTTAGAAAAGAAAAATCCAGGTCTTTTGTCTACTAGTCCAGTTGGAACATTCAAAATGCAAAAATAATTTGTTTCACGCAAAATTAGTGAAACAGACCTGTAGCTTGTTGGTAAAGACAGGGTGGGGTGTTATGAGGGCAGGAGCCTCCTCTGCTAATAAGGGCTGTAGAAAACACTACAGACATCTTTAAAAATCATTTGTTCAATAACTCCTTGTATATATCAATAACAGATTTATTCACATACAATCCACATACCATAAAATTTGCCCATTTAAAGTACATAATTCAGCGGATTTTAGTATGCTCATGAAGTTCTGCAGGCATCACCACTAATTCCAGAACATTCTCAACCAAAATAAACCCAATGCCCGCTAGTAGTCACTTCCCTTTTCCCTCCCCCTAGTCCCTGGCAACCACGAACATATGTTCTATTTCTGTGGAACTGTCTATTCCGGACATTTCACACTAAGGAAGTTATACAATATGTGCCCTTTGCAACTGGCTTCTTTCACTCAGCATAATGCTTCCAGGGTTCACCCGTGCTACAGCATGTATCAATATTTTATTCCTTTTTGGTGATGGATAATATTTAATCATATGAATATACCACATTTTTGTTTATTAGTTCATCAGTTAATGGACATTTGATATTTCTTCTTTTTGGCCATTATGAGTAATACTGCTATGCTATAGAATTTCATGTACAAACTTTGGGCGATGTTTTCTTTTTCATTAATTCTACCCCCGAATCCACAGAGCCTAGAAATATAATCATGCAGACAGTATAGGCCATATGAGTTCTCAGAGAAACTTTTTTTTTCTTTTTTTCCCCCAAAGCTTTAAATTTATATTATTTTCCGGGAGACCTAGAGACCTGGGTTTGGGGAAGGACCTCGTCGCCCCAAAAGCTCCTGACTGACTTGGAAATAAGAGTAAAAATATATTCCAATAGATGATTTAATAAACTTGTTTGGGAAAAGATGTTTGGATAAATTTCCTGTTTCAAACGTGGGGATTTTTCAGATGAGGCTAAAATTTCAAAATAAACAAAAGAAATGTGAAACAATAGATTAGCAAGTAGATGATACAAATCAAAAATAATGATTTGACACATTTTTCTAACATGAATGAATATGCAAAAGATTTTAACGATAATTGACAGAATTATGTAAATTGACTATAAATGTACGAAAAAAGAAACTTTGCTGATACAGGTAAATTGAGAGTTGTTTTTTGACTTATGCAATATCCTTTTGAATTCAATGGTAATAATACTGAGTTGACACAGAATTAGTGAACTTATTTAACTTAGAGGTAGTTTGAAAATTGGCATGCTTTTGCATAAAAGTCAAATTAATTATTTGTCACTGTGGATGCAAATATTTAGGAAAATGACTCTTTGGTACTTGATTCAGTGACTAGAACACCCTCATGTTTGTTTGGAACGACTTAGGTATGCAAATCCACTTTTGGTTTTTTTAAGTAAACTCGACCCCAACGTGCGGCACGAACTCACAGCCCAAAGATCAAGAGTTGCATCCCTACCGACTGAGCCAACCAGGAGCCCCTGTAAATCTACTTTTTTTAATTGTAAATTTTTCGACATCTAAACACAGATCAAGTATTTCCAGTGACTACTTGGCTTCCAAATTGAGATATGTTTTAAGCGTAAATACACACCAGATTTTGAAGACTTAGTCTGAAAAGAAATGGAAAATACCTTGTTAATAACTTTTTACATTGATTATATGTCAAAATGACAACACTTTAGATATATGTTGGGTTGAATAAAATATATTACTATTATCTATTAATTGCACTCTTGTCTTATGACTTCTGTGAATGTGGTTACTAGAAAAATTTAAATTTAAATTATAAATTATTTATAATAATTAAATAAATTTAAATTATATTTGTGGCTTGGATTATATTTCTACTGCACAGCGTGGCTCCAGTACCTTAATGACACATTAACAAGCAAACAAAAAGGTCCGTTTTGGGGGGCACGGATATTAGAAAAATGCAGAACAATTTCTTTTTGTCACCAATCTCCAGTGGGAAATGCTGCACATTTTTAAAACGTGAGTGTAGTACAACATAGTAAATAAATATATGCAATGGAATTAATATGTATACTGACACATTTCAAAGTTGTGGAAAGACAAGTGAGAAGATGTGATTCACGTGAAAATTCAGATACATCTGGCATTAAAGTGTGTTGTAAACTAAAGGGAATTTTATATACGGTAAGTGACAGTAATTCAAATTGAAATGGTTGTCTTCTTAAATTCATGTGCGAGATGTGGGACACTGTCACATGACAGGTTTGCAAAAAGAGAAAAGCAACTTCTTTCTAAATATATGCACTGGTTACGTGATTATTTACCTCTAATTATTCCCATTTGGTAAAATATAAATTTTGTAAAACAAGTTTAAGACCCATCTGTTTAGTTAGAAATTCGCCTAATGGTTTGAGAGCACTGGTTTTTAAACCTTCAAATCAGCTACCAAATAGTAAATAATTGATATCTTCTTATTTTGTATTTGCTTTAAAGCAAGAGAATGAAACATAGGTCAAATTTGGAAATAAAACAGGGAAAAGGCCAAATAAAAGCATTATTTCCAGCATTTGTCTTCTAAATGCATCAAAAACAAGTGGTGTTTTCTGGGGCATAGAAATCTGACCTGTTAGCTACCTTGAAGTTTTTGAACCAAATGACTTCTCAAAGATCTTTTCATTAAAGCTTTAACATATTTTTATGGGTTAAGCATACTCCAGAATAATTTGGTTTGTTTTTAATACATGCGATTCTTTTGTAAAATATAAAATGGAGATTCTTAGTTTAAACTTAATAATGTTCCTAGATCCAAGGATATTTAAATTTTTTAAGTTAACAAAAATCTATAAAAATAACTTTGGCAAATTTTCTCATAGAAATTGGTATATAAATAAAAATAAATAAATAAATAATGGTCGTATTAAAATGTATCATTAACTATGGAAAATATAAAATAAGAGTAAAGAATGGTGAAGAACATGAGAAAAATCATATTTCAAAATTTAAAGCAAGGCTTTGCAACCTCAGCACTATTTATACTTTGGTCCAGATAATTCTTCATTGTGGGGTTTGTCTTGTGCGTTATAGGATGTGTAATAGAATATCTGGCCTCTATGCACTAGATGCCAGTAGCATCCCTCTCCCCTGCTGTGACAACCACATATGTATTCAAGCATCACTAGGTGTCACTTGGGGAGCAAAATCACTCCACTAGAGAATCACCGATTTAAAGGAGAGTTGTAACAATTAGGGGCTACTAATACTGTTATTTTATAACCTTCGGTATAAATATTAATTAGATTATTTCACAATTGACTTCTATGAGTAGCTGGGTTTTTATTTTGTTAGTATATACTCAGGAACATTAGTAAATTATTACGTAAGTTAATATACATATATATCAGGAAAAGTCAAAGTGGATAACAGGGACTTTCCTTAGCCCAGACAAGCTATGGAAAGTTCTCAGGAGTGCGTGCATGTAAGCCCTTAGAAGTCTGTAGAGATCTTGGGCGGGAGGATGAGTCATATCCTGTTGAACTTGGGTCAAGAGGGTAAATCAATTAAATGATATTGCTAAAGGACAGGGAGGCCTTGGCCATCAGGTGGTCCGAGGCCTCTAACTTCCGGCTACACGTTCAGACTCTGGTTGCACTTTCTCTCTTCTTGTCAATAGGAATGTCAGTGTGAGAAGTATTCGTTTACGGCATTCACTTGGAGCGAGGGAAGAGATTATAAACTGAACTGGGAATGTTAATGTATTAATGTTTCTCAGCGTACATTCTTGCTCTATTTGCAACAATCTTTCTTTTAACCAGATTCTCCAACTTCCTTCCTGGAAAAATATAAAAGATAAAGTTCTGAGAATGAAAAAGGTGAAGTTGTTCAAGGAAAGCATTACAGAGAAAGTTAGTCATGCTGCCAAGATAGGGGAACAGAGGCTTTTTCTAGAATACAGGGTAAGAGCATAGCCATTTCTATCTTACAAGTGAGCCGAAGAACCAAAAGCTGAACCTCAGCCTATAAAAGAGGATGTTCTTGGATGCCGTAAGAGGTCCAAACAAAATTCTCTCGGGGAGATTAAGAGGAACTGGCGTGAGTAAAGAAGCAGAACCCACTGAAGCATGCAAGCAGACTTCATAACTGGGCTCACTCATGAAACAAGTTTAGGGCAAACTAAAGAGAACAGAACAGAAAATAGATTCTGGGGACCAGACACAAAAAGACCTCGAAAAGGGACAAAGAGGACTGACTCCTCAGTTTGTGCCGGATGACCTAAAGCCCAGCAAAGAATATTCAGGAACGACCCACAAATATACTGTCCTTACTTATTGGTTGTGATCCTGGTGCAGACTCCAGCAGTACAAAGACAGCTGCAGAGTGTCTTGAAATAAAAGCCAGAGGCATGACCAGTTGTCCCAGGCCCAGGGAGTTGGAGAAGGAAGCCCCTGAGAGAAAACACCCTCCAAAGCAGAGGTCCTGCAGACCCAGTTCAGATGGGACCGGGTGAACTGACAGGCACACTGAACACGGGAGGCCACCCGGACAACCTCCCGAGTAGAAGAATAAGGGCTAGTCTTTTTTTTTTTTTTTTTTAAGATTATTTATTTATTTATTTGACAGAGATAGAGACAGCCAGCGAGAGAGGGAACACAAGCAGGGGGAGTGGGAGAGAAAGAAGCAGGCTCATAGCGGAAGAGCCTGACGTGGGGCTCGATCCCAGAATGCCGGGATCACGCCCTGAGGCGAAGGCAGACGCTTAACCGCTGTGCCACCCAGGCGCCCCTAGTCTTATTTATATTATAGCAAAGCTGGAGAAAATACCATCAGTACCTTCCCTATTTCTAGACAATTTGTGGCTTGTTCAGTGTTTAGGATTTGTGGTTTAGCTTGCTTTGTTTGTTTACATCTATATTCCGATTTGTATTAGAATAACACTCCCCTCCCCACACAAAGCTGGATTGGGGGATGGAGGAACTGTCCTTCTCTTAGAAATGCCATGGAACAGGAGAAGATGGGAGCCTTGTGTTCGGTCCCTCTACAGACACGGAGAAAGAGGAACATGGAGGCGTTGATGCTGGCAGAGAAAGAAATAAAAGAACTAATCCCACTTATAATGTGGCAGATGGGGGAATGAGGAGTTGGCCCAAGACTAAAAAATGACCCTGGGAGTTTAAGTGGAGAAATATCTTAGAGAAGTGGCAGTCTGCTCGACGGTGACCTCCAAAGTATATCTTAGCATGAGGAAGGAATAGAGTGGGACTAAGAATGGGCCAGCTGACATGTTTGAGTTGGTGGAAAAAGGCTGAATGCTTGTAGGTGGGAGATAAGACTAAAATGGGGGATAAAACTATAGAATGTGTCAAGTAACTGGAATATCCATGAATAAGAAATATATATTTAGTAAAGAAATTGGTAATGACCAATTTTGATGATGCCGTATTACCTTCTAAGTGATGCAGAAGTAGACAAGGAAAGAAAGGAAGAAAGAAAAGGAAAAGAGAGGGAGAGAGGGAGGAAGGAAGGAAGGGAGGGAGAGAGGAAGGGACAGACAAGACTGTTGGGTTAAAAAGAGAATTAATGCTTAGAAAAACCAACAATCGCATCTGCCTATGTAGAGATGACCTAAAAACAAACAAACAAAAAACCTCCAAACTCAGGCTACTTGGTAAAAGATTATGGTAAAGTGAACAGTGATAAATCCTAGGGAGTGACCTCCATGCCTCTCATTGAGGTAATTAGATTGTCCTCAACCCAGGATTCCTGCAAGTCAAGGAGGCACAGGGTCAGAGAGAATTGTGGGGACACAGGGCGGCCTGTGGCCAGAGGGCCATGGTGTTAGGCACAGGGGTGCGTAAGTGAACGCTGTTCTGTGCCGTAAGGCGTCATTCTCCACTGCTGCAGAACACACGTCCACGCTGCTGGGTGAAGCAGCTATGGGATTACCGAATTTACTCATCAAGTGAGAGTTACTTACTGAGAGGAGACAGGATCTGAATTTACACATGGAATAGAAAATTAGCCTTCTAATCCATATACCTGTTCAGCCACGAATTCTACAACTCGTGGGCAGTGTCAGCTGTAACATAAATAATCACCTGGCACTGTCTTTGGTACATCTTCAGTTCTTGCAGGAGCTTCTGATTTTCATCCTGTAACTTATTCCTGCTTAACGCTATTTCACTCACAGCCGACTTCAGTTTTTCAATAATGAACTCATCTCTTTCACTGGTTTCGCAACTGTGATCCGGGTCACATGTCAACCGAGGATCTTCCGAGCTGCTGTCTTCTATGCACTGTTTTTTACCGCTGAGTTGAGTTTGGTAACTTTGTGCCTGTTTCTGAGAAAAATTAAGACTGTGTTGATGAAACAAAATATCGTATTTACGCTTCCATAAATAACATTCAAGAATGAGAGAAAAGACTTGGGAAAAACATCTTTCAATATGCTTATAATGGAGCTTCGCTCTTGGTAATTCAGTCTTGTGTTTTTTTTTCTAAAACCTAAATTTCCGACGAGGTAAAGAGAAAATATATTTGTAGAACCTCAGAGCAAAGATGTAGAGTAGGGGAGGGGGCTTGGAGTGGGGAAGTCTTACTAAGCCAGAAAAAATGTTCAGAAGAGGAAAATTGTGGGTACAATTACACAATAGTTGAAAAGGTCTACATGATGAAAAATAAACAAAATGAACAAAATGAAACAAAGACAGTTGGATTGTAGGAAAGAGTTGTCAACACATATAACAGGGGTTAATTATTCTTAGTGTACAAAAACTTCTACACATTCATAAGAAAAAGAGAAACAACACAAAAGAAAAATTGGCAAGATTTATAAATAGGCAATTCACAGAAAAGGAAACGGAAATGACTACGAAGGACATGAAGAGATGCTCAAGCTTACAAGTAGTGAGAGGAACGCAAAACAAATCACGCCATTCTGCTCCCAGTCCACGTTGGGAAAATCAAAAGACTGATAACATTCCATGTTGGTGAAAGTACGAGTACCCCCACAGAATGCTCATAATGGAAATTACTATAATCTTTTGGGAAGTAATATGCTAGTATTTATTTTAAAAATTTGAATAGACAATACCCTTTGGCTCAAGAATTATTTGTGGGATTTTTAATCTAACAAAAGAAAAATACTAGCATTTAAAGATGTATGTACAAGGACATTTATTACAGTATTATGATAGCAAAAAAACTAGACACAACCTGAAAGTTCATCGGTAAGGAAATGATCGAAAGAATTACGGTATAGCTACTATATACTATGATAAATATGGTACCAGAAACCAAATTCTATTAAATATTATGTAGAACTAAGTAATGACTTGAAAGAGTATTCAGGAGGAAGGATAATTATTAAGTAGAGTAGCAAAATTTTAAAAAGGAAAAATATATAACTTCCCCCAAATACATATTTTACATGTTTGTACAAACAAAAGAAAAAATATGGAAAGAAAAACACCTATTATTAAGTGTTTGTATTAAATTGATAAGAATGGAGAAGATGAAGTTATTAATTTCACATTGGATTATTTTGTATTGTTAAATTCAGAGAACATATATAATTTATGTAATTCAAGTAACGTAAAGAATGAAAAAAAAAGAAACAAAACCAAATAAAAACCATAGTTTCTCACTGGCTTTAAGAAAAATTCCAAATTCCTTGGTCAAGACTTTGAGGCTTATTATACTCCGTATTCAGTTCACCAGGCTTACCATCTCCTACCCCTCCTCACCTTCCACAAGGACTCGCAGCCAATTGGCCCCTTTTCTATACCCAGAATTTGCCTTTTGCTTTCTTGCTTCAGCGATTTTGCTCCTGTTACTTCCACCACCCAAAATACATTCTCAAAATACATCCATTCTTCAAGGTCCAGCCCTAGGCCTACCCCCGCTGCAGGATATTTGCTCACTATCTCAGCCCCAATTTTTCCCCTTACTCCTCTGAGCATTAAAAGGATTTCCCATCCACTTGCCATTAATTATCTGTAAATATGTACATGTGTTATCTCTGCCTCTAAGCTGTAAAGTTCTGGAGGTCAGGAATCAAGCAATCTCAGACTTTCTAAGCGACTTGCCCATAGGCATGCAAAAACATATGTTATTTAATGATATAATAACAATGATCACTTTTAAAAGTACCATCATTTGAGACATGTAGACTAAATTGACCATTACAAATTTTCCTGCACTTGCGACTTTACCCGGTGTTAGATCTACTCTATTTTCCTTTGATTGGCATTGCAATCTGTAATAAGATTGATTACAAAAATAGTAATAGTTAACCTGTATTTTTTTCTAAGTTAAAGGATAGTATTAGGTAATGTACCTGAAATTGATTACACTTCTCAGATAATAATTTTTGTTGAGCATCTAAAGAAACCAGATGAGTCTGATATAGTATCTCTTGCTTGTCCCACTCTCTTGACTTCGCTCTAAATTCCTTTTAAAAAAGTGGAGGGACAAACATAAATTGAAGAAAATTATTCACTTAAAAGCACAATGAATAAGCCTTCTTTCATTTGTACTTTTCATTCTAAACACCTACAGCCATTCTTTCCCCATTTGGAAAACAAAATAAATATTAAATTACTCATCTTGGATTTATTGCTAGATACAGTTTCTGATTCTTGTCATCAAACCTGTATCCTTAGCTTTGTTTGTTTGTTTTCATGGGATGGGGCTTGGACTGATTTGGTGACTGTCCCCTTGTACCTTTCAGAGCTACTGTCCAAGGTAAAGCCAAAATCAACTCATTCTGGGGAACAGAACAACATCTCAGGCCCGTTTTACTCATACCACCAGAGCTATCCTGGGGAAGAAGTGATGGCATGAACTTGATACAACATACTCAGTCCTACAAGTTTTTGTTCAAAGCAGTATATTTGTAGAACATGAATGTTCACAACTTAACACAAGGAAAGGATATGGCTTTGGGAATCAATCAGTCAAGGAAGGCTATAAATTGGGAGGCTCTTACAGTAATTAAAGATGACCTGAAATTGAGTGGTGGTCATAAGGTTGGAAAAATATGGATAGGCCCCTTTTAAATATATGATAATACCTTATGATAAAGAGACCGTATTTATTAAGATAAATGGAAACAGCTCATTTAAAGTTATTGACTTTGATTCTGACATTCAACAATTTAAAATTAGGTACACAAAAACAGAGTCTTCAATAATAGTGATAAATTTTCAAAACTAGGCTCTTGTACAAAATTGCTTATATTTCAAATCAGTACAGTGCCGATTTTAAAAATTCCTGTTTACTTTTAATTTTGGAGGGAGTCTTTGGAGTCAGAAGTCACAACGTGGGCAAGGTTGAATTACACGGCTCATATCTTTCAGATAATACTAATATTTAGCAACACCCACCCAACATCTCAATCTTGAAAATAAATATTTCCCGACATGCTTTAAGAGGATGCAGGGGCATTAACCTCAGTTCTTCACAAATTCTACAACAGGTAGAAATGAGGTCAAGCAGGAGGCTAAGCAGGTTAGAAATATGGGTCACAGATATCAGCAGGTGTGTATAACAGTCTTGGCTTTCTTGATCTTAGAGATGTATTGATTTCAAGACTGGTTTCAAACCAGCACAATATATCCAGTAATTATGGGACCATACAGAAACCTAGAGAGCTTTATGAGGATTTTTGTAGAAACTGGGGTGTCCCACCCCAGGTTCCATGGGGTCTGTAGACTTGCCTAAACCTCCAGAGTATGTTTTCTATGGCTAGAAAAGCTTTTCTGCGTTTTCAAGGTTGAGAGTGGGTCAGGATCATTAAGATTAGAGTTTCTAGGGGAAGTCCATTATTATACATATGTTTTTTAACCCTTTTACTAAATATTAAATATTAAACTAACATTCCTTCAGTGATGGTTCTATGTCAGGGACTCTACAAACCTCCACCTGTAAGACGACTTAACTTTTTAGTGTGAACATTTCACAGTTACATAAAAGTAGAGACGTAAAACCACTCCCATGTACCCTTCACCCAGTTTGACCACCATCAACCTAACCATCTCTATTCCACCTCTCTGCCCTTTTCCTGTTGGACTATTTTAAGGCAACTTCCAGACCTCATTTATTCTCACCCCTAAATGCTTCAGTGTGCATCTAAATATATACTTATGTGTATTTTTTTTCTCCCATAACCACAATGTCTCTGTTAAGTTATTTGAATCCAATTTATTGGTGAAAAAATGAAATCTCTGTGAGGCTAACAACTTGCCTATAGGTCACAAGGCAAATAAATGAGTCAGTCAGGAAGTGTTTTAAATGATAAACTGTCATGTTCTTCCACATCAACATGCTATCTCCCATTTCTCTATTACTAGACCAGTGAATAAACATTTGTCCCGAAGGAAAAACATGCTTAGATACAGACTAAAAGCGGGACAGCCCATCTCTTACGCATTAATTTTTCAGATGGCTCTAAGTAAAAACAGGTACATGAAGTGTTTCCATAATTATACAGATTAAACTATCTATACAGTGTGCTTACAGATTTTTATGTAAGTACAAACCTATCAGGTTATATATATATATATATATATGTATTTTTTTTTTTTTTGAGAGACAGAGAGAGAGAGCATGAGTGGGGGAGGGTTGGGCAGGGAGAGAGAAGAGAGAGAGAATCTCAAGCACCATGAAGCCTGACATGGGGCTCGATCTCAAGACCCTGACATCATGACCTGAGCCGAAATCGAGTCAGACGCTTAATCGACTGAACCACCCAGGTGCCCCAGCTCATATTTTGCTACTAATTTCATCTATAAATTCATGAAAACTATTTTATGTAAATATTTTGTTTCCTAAATGTAAAAGTGTTTACACAAAGAACTTAATAATTTCAGGACTTCTTTTTTTGTCTGTACAATTTATATGACTGTGGTTGTCCCATAAAACCCCATGAGAAGTCAGTCAAAAGGCTAATCAGTGACTTGATCTCTGCATTTTCGGTGAAAGCATATGTATTACAGTGCACATCTTTGGGCATCTTCTGTGAGACCAGGATATTTCTGAAGCCGGTCTGATCACACCACTATGAAAGCCAGGTGGTTACACGTAGGGCATTTTCCTGTAGACTCAATTTTACTTAGCAGTAGTCATTTTGTATCTTTTAAAAAACCGTATATTATTCAGTAGAATGTAAAATTCACAGGAATTCAAAAGCTAAAACCCAAGCCTTCCAGCAAAGTTCTTGCAACAGGCTGGCTTTAGGGCTGTGATCTTAGATTTTTCTTTCTTCTTTTAAAGATATTTTGGAGGGAAAGTTTGAGAATGACTATGAGTTGAAGAGTAAAATGATGAAAATCAAACAGGGCAACGACAATTAGATAGGAGCAAGGAGATAAGGGGCAGACCAGGGAAAGGGGCAAACCTGAACTGGAATATGGGGAGTAAGAGAAAGGAACAGATCAAAGATTCTCAGCTATCTACCTGGGTGACTGGGAGAGGCCAACCATTATCTGTCAGCAAAGGAGAAGAAAGGGAAATCACAGGCTGGTGATGGTTGGGGGCATGCTGGGGTTTAGGGCTTGAGAATTAAGAAACTGGAGAGGGCTAACTTGAGGTCAATTAACAAACAATAATGGAAGCCCTAGAAACTGGGCTCAGGATAGAGAACAGGAATTTGTAGTGGAATCTACCTGCTGTTACATGACCTCTAGCAGGAATGCTCAAGAGCACCGAAAAATAGCCGGTTTGTTTTTTCTAAGGTTGGGAAGTTAGGGGATAAAAATAAGTGCATCTGTGAATAGTAAGTCTTTTTAGGGACGGATATCTCAGAAGCTCTGGGTAATATATGGTGGCTATCTTGGAGAGGCACTACCTCTTTAAGAAAAAAACCCTGAAACTCCAAGCCCTGTTCCAAAAACTGTTATGAGGCTTCATTGGGATTTAAGTACCTAATAGTTAAATAGCCATTAAAAGATTTATTAGATATTCAATTTAACTGACCCCAGGGATGTCCTTCAATTTCACTCAACATCTGCAGTTTCTTTGAACTCTTTTTTTTTTTTTTTGGCTTTCCAAAAATGCTGATCTGTATAAAAGATGCATAAATCAAAGTGATGTTTTAATTCACTAAGTGCCCAAAGGGAAGGTGCACTAAGAAAATACACTGAATGAGAAGCTGATGTGTAATGGTGTTTGCTAGCACAGCCGTGCGTGCCACGGTGCACGGCGGAGACGGCCAGCCCGCAGCAGCAGCAGCAATCAATCCTCACCACGCATGAAAGAAACTAAGAAAGTACATACGGCTCACCTCTAATTTCTGGTTCAAGTTGCTCAGTTCAAAGGGTATTTCTTCTTTGAGGTGTGGTAACTCCTTCCGCCGAACTTTACTTTGTTTCATCTGGTGTAGTCGCAGTTTCTCAAAGCTATTCGTCAGTTTGGAAAACTGGAAGTAAGAGAGAATGCTAACGGCTCACTGTGCCTGGTGCTTCTGACTTGAATTCACGAGAGTTCTCTCCTTGGGCACCTCTTTGAGAATTTAAGTCATGATTGGAAAATGCGGTAATGCTTAAATGTTCTGATGAGTGATGACAGGACCCGTTATTAAAACTAAGTTATTGAAGCTGAACACCATTCGGTTTTCATGTAAATTTGGGACATCATTAACTGCACAGTTAAATGATTCACTCGATAAATGTTTTGTTTAGCTTTGTTTTAACCATATGTAGCAAAGCTCACGTTTTAAAAACCAAGTTTTTTTTTCTTTTATTTAGTGCCATCTTGTGTTGACAATTTTAATTTCAGTAACTCCTTCTATAAAATAACAAGTCTATATTTTATACAAGAAAACAGAATACTGAATTTAGAAGATACAAACAACATGAACTATTCATGTTGATGTAAGTTTAATAAATTTAAGTATCAAATTGATACAACCGTTTTCTTACCAATAATTCTTTTAACTTAGACTCTGTACTATTTTTTCTGTTTCTTGTTATACCTTCAAATAATAGATTAAAAGCAGCATGGTCCATCAACATCTGTGAAGAAATTTCTAGATAACTACTTGACAAAAGTTTTTTGATTTTATTTTGAATTTTGAAATAATTACACAATATAGTTATATGGTATAATATTAAGCCCAGGAAATCAACATTGGCAGGATCTATGTGCATAGCTTTATGCCATCTTATCACATGTGTAGATTTGTGTGACCACAACCACGATCAAGATACAGAACCATTCCAACAGCACAAAGACCTCCCTGCCTTTGTAGTGACGCTCATACTTCTCATCTCCCACCCCTAACCCCTGGCAATCAACTATTTTGTTTCTAGCCCTATAATTTTGTCATTTAAGAATGTTATAAAATGGAATAAAATAGTATGTGACATTTTGAGATTGGCTTGTTTTCAGTCAGCGTAATGCCCTGAAGATGCATGTGTGTATCAATAGTTCATTCTTTTTTATTGCTCAGTATTATTCCATGGTATGGATGGAACCACAGTTTGCTTGACCATTCATATATTGGGACATTTTGGTTATTTCCAATTTTTGGCTACCACAAATTGAGCTATGAATGGTCATGTCTACTTTTTCTGATATTAATATGTCACACTTGCTTTCTTTTTCTCATACCACTTTTAAAATTGAGATATAATTCACCTCCCATAAAAATCACCTTTAAAAATATAAAAGTCTTTGGTTTTAGTATATTCACAAAGTTGTGCAACCATCATATTACCTAATTTCAGGATATTTTCATTACCTGCAAAAGAAACCCCAGAATATTAGAATGATTATACATTTGCTCCTGCCTCCAGTCCCTGGAAACTACTAATCTAGCTTCTGTCTCTATGGATTTGCCTATTCTGATCATTTCATATTAGTGGAATCAGACATTTGTGGTCTTTTGTGTCTGCCTTCTTTTACTTAACACTTTCAAGGTTCATCTACGTTGTAGCATGGATGAATACTGCCTTCTTTTTTCATGGCTGAATAGTATTCTGTTGCATGGATATGCCACATTTTATTTAACCATTCACCAATTGATGGACATTTGGGTTCTTTCTACTTTTTGTATATTACAAATAATGCTGCTATGAACACTTGTGTACAAGTTTCCGTGTGGATACATATATTTATTTCTCCTGGGTACATAACTAGGAGTGGAATTGCTGGATCATATGGAAACTCTGAGTTTAACTCTTTGAGGCACTGCTGAACTGTTTTCCAAAGTGTACCATTTCCCAGTATTACTGAGAATGTATAGGGTTCTAATTTCTCCATATCCTCACTGACACTTGCTATAGTCCATTCTGGTCCGTGTGAATGGGTATCTCATGATTTTGTTTGCATTTCCTTAATGACTCCTGATGTTGAACATTCTTTTTCATATGCTTATTAGACACTTGTATACCTTCTCTGGAAAAATGTCTATTCATATCTTTGCCCATTTTAAAGTTCACTTAGGTCATTAAAGTTCATAGAGCATTTACTTATTATTGACTAGTATGAGTTAATTTTTAAAATTCTGGATACTAGTCTTTTATCAGATATATGATTTGTAAATATTTTCTCCCACTTTGTGAGTTGTCTCTTCACTCTCTTGTATCCTTTGATGCACAGAGGTTTTTCAATTTTGGTGAAGTTAAATTCATCTGATTTTTCTTGTGCTTTTGGTGCCAAACCTAAGAAACCATTGCCTAATCCAAAGTCATGAACATCTACTCCTGTGGGTTTTTTTTCTAAGAGTTTTATAGATTAAGTTTTTACATTTAGGTCTTTAATCCATTTTGAGTTAATTTTTATCTACGGTTTAGGGCTGACTTAATTCTTTTACAGGCGGATATTCAGTTGTCCCTTTACTGTTTGTTGAAAAGACTGTTCTTTCTCCACTGAATTATCTTGGCACCACTTTTGCCTTCTTTCAATTAATATTTGCTTGGTATTTTTTCCTGCCTTTTTATTTCAACTTACTTATATAGTTATGTCTGAAGTGAGTTTCTGGAACAGAACATATTGTTAGGTCATATTTTCTTAATTTACTCTGTCAATCTCCATCTTTCACCTGATGTATTTAAACAATTCCCATTTAATGTAATTATTGATATATTAGAGCTTAAGCCTTACTCTTGTTGTTTTCTGTTCTCCAGTTTCTGGTTTCTCTATTTTAACTTTTCTGTCTTCTTCAGGGTTTTTTGAGCATTATTTAGAATTCTATTTTGGCTTATCTATAGTGTTTTTGCGTGTATCTATTTGAATAGCTTTCTCACTTGGTGCTCTAGGCATTACATTATATATACATAACTCATTACGGTCTACTGGTATCAACACTTTACTAGTTCAAGTGAAATGCTTTTTATGTCCCTTTGTCCTGACCCATTTATAATATTTTTGTCGTATTTCCTCAACATACACTAAGAACCTCACTGACTATTGTTATAATTTTTGCTTTAGCTGTCAAACGATTTAGAAAACTCAAAGAGAAGTAAAGTATTACATTTACCCTTCTTAAAAAACTCTTTGCATTGTTTTTTCTTCCTTCCTGATGTCTTAAGATTCTTTCTTTGTCATTTCCCTTCTGCTAAAGGAACTTTCTTTAGCCATTCTTTGAAGGTAGGTTTACGGGTGACAAATTCTCTTAGTTATCCTTCATTTGAGAAGGACTTGATTTCCCCTTCAATCCTAACGATATTTTTTCTAGGCATAGAATATTGGGTTGACATTTATGTTCTTTCAGCAACTGAAAAATGTTCCATATCCTCTGGCCTTCCTGGTTTCTGATGAGAATCTGTTATCTGAATCGATTTTTCCCTGTAGGTAAGGTGTTATTTCTCTCTTGCTGTTTCCAAGATTTTTTTCTGTGTCTTTTGGTTTCTAGAACTTTGCCTATGATGTGTCTTGGTGTTAGTTTCTTTGTATTTATCTTGTGTGAATTTCACCCAGATTCTTGGATTGGTAGGTTTATATCTTTTACCAAGTTTTGACGCTTTTCGGCCATTACTTCTCTGAATACTTTTTCAGTCCCACTCTCCTCTCCCTTTTGGGACTCTGATGACACAAATTTCTAATTTCATTTTACTTTTGAGCCCATCCACTGAATTTTTTTAGTTTGGTTATTGTATTTTCCAGAGATAAAATTTCTAACTGGTTGTTCTAACTGGTTATAGTTTTATTTCTTTGCTAAAGCCTTCATTTGTTTCAGGTATGTTTGTAATTGCTCACTGAAGCATTTTTATAACAGCTGCTTTAAAATCCTTGTCAGATAATTCTAGCATCTGTATTCACTCAGTGTTGGCATCTCTTGGTTGTCTTTTCTCATTCAAGTTGAGATCCTCCTGGTTCCTGGTGTGATGAGTGATTTTTTATTGACACTTGGACATTTTGGGTATTGTGCTATGAGACACTAGGTTTTCTTTAGGGATTGTGTTTCAGCCATCCTTTTCTGACAGCATTCTAGCAAGGAAAGTGGGACACTGTTTCATCACTGCCAGGGGCAGTGGGAGTTCAGCTCTTGGCCTCAGTTGGTAACCTGAGGGAGGCGATCCTTATCACTGCTGAGTAGGAATGGGAGTTCAGGATCCCCACTAGTCTTCACCGACACCACCTTGACTGGAGGCGTATAGATGCCTTGTTACTGCTTCTCACATGTCCTTTAGTGAAAGTGTAGTGAGGGCCAGTGGCCTCATTACCACTGAGAGGTGGTAAATGTCCTGACTCCTCATTAGGCTTCCCTTGATACCATTCAGAGAGGAGGGGAATTGCTTCATCACCACCAAATGGGCATACTAGTCCAGGCTCTCCACGTGGCCTCCACGAACGCCATGGGCTGGGAAGGGTCTTGTTAATAACACTTAGTGGTCACGAAAGTCCTGGCTCTCCACTTAAGTCTTCTCCAACACCACCCAGGCTGGAGATTATGGACTACCTCATTACAGGCTGGCGAGAGAGAGGCTGGGAGGGGGGAGGATTGGGGCTGAAGTCTCTTTCTGTAGTGTTTGGCTGGAGCAGAGCAGTTACCTAAAAGTGTGTAATCTTGCTAGGCTATCTTTTTCTGGGTCTTTTGGCCGCAGAAAGCAGGCATTCCTTGGGATTCTTTTTGTTTGTTTGTTTGTGCCCTTTGGAGTGTCTGGGTTGTCAGCTTCTTCATTACCCAGATTGGGATATAAGAGGCAAAAAGAAATCCCAGGGAACTCACCACTATGTCGTTCCTTGGGTACCAAGGTCTTAGTTCTCCTGTCTCTTCCCTCCACTTTTCAGAGTCTTCATATATCATTTTAGAAATAATGTCCAGCCTTTCTAGTTTTAATTAGCAGGATCTAAATGCATCTACCCCATCTTCCCAGAAGTGAAAAATCTCAAATATATACACAATTTAATCATAGTTTCATAATCGTTAGAAGGAAAAGAAAATACTCTCATTTTAAAAAGGAAGCAATTTCTATGAGAAAGTTCCGACGGAGTTGAGTTATTCAAGGAAGAGTGTGGTAAAGTGTATCCTTAAGATATTTTAGGAAAATGAAATTGTAAATAAACCAGGAATTTCAAAGAAGGAATCAGTAGAGCGAGCTAGCAGCAACCAAAGCATGTTTGCCCCAAGACAGCATTTTCCGGTTAGAAGAATGACATATTACAAGCTATTATGCAAACCAGTTCTGTCTCTTTCCGTCCTTCCCTCTTTCCTTCTCTTCCGTTCTCCTTCCCTAACGCTCTTCCTTCCTTTCTTTTAACAGGAGAAGAGAAGAGCAGCAGAAAACGGCAGTGGAGGCAGATGGCTGCTCTCTCAAGAACAATGTAGCGTTTCCAAAGTGTATTCTATGCAACACCTGTTTACGGTGTTTACACTGTGACACTGCACTACATCTCAGCAGGTTTCAGCTTCAAAAATAAAGAGAGTTCCATGGTCAAATACATTTTGAAAAATGATGGATTAAAAAGGTTAAATGGATTTGTTTAAAGCAGGACTTGTCACAGCCTGTAATATGCTAATATGCACCGTGAACATCCAGGAACAGAGAAGAAGTAAACAGCATTTCCTAACTCTCAATATTAGCATTCCACGGAACACACTTCTGTGAAATTGCCGTGAGGATATTCGTTGGTTAGCCAGCAGCCAAGTAATGAAATAGAGCTGCAAAACATCGCACGTCAGGGATTCATACATTACGTGCCTGCTCAGCACATGTAAACAAGTCTCACAACTTTGTAACAACAGACGTGAAGAAAACCCAGAGATTAAAGATCTGGTGAGCAGGGACGGAACTAATTGAATGTAATTTTGAGACGGTGCTTCACTTGTATCTCCATTTCTGTATTTTTTCAAACTTACTCCAGATCGTGGTGTCGCTATTTATACTGAAGGGTATAGTGACTTAACATATATGTTGCCGTTTTAGAGCTTTATCATTACAGAGAAAACAAGGCTGATTGATTTAAGCGTTAAATGCTTCGAGTCTTAGGAAAAACCATTTAGTTTCATAATTCGAGCTACCATCCAGTGGCAGCTATTTGAATTGCAGGCAAAATGTCTAAATTTAAGAGCTAGCTAGTCTTGTAAGATTATACTTAGTTTAATGGCTGATGACCTCCCTAAGAAGGCACTTAAGAAAGAATTAATTACTTTAGGCTCATTTAATTGTATTATCACTTATGAAATCTTTGCACTTCAAAAAGTTCATAATCAAACTGTATTTCCCATTAATTCATTTATTAAGTTGAGCAAAGACATAGCATCCGCTAGATCTGAGATGCACAGATGATGATTGCCCTATGTATTATTTGTGCCAGCCCAGCGAGGAGGTAGAGGAATAAATAAGAAAGAAATCATTATCCCTACTGCAGTTGTCCTTCATAATTTTGCGTCATCGCTAAGTTACAGTTCTCCAGACTGTCCAACTTCTGTCTGAGTAACCCCACCTGCAGCCAGAATAAAACTTAATTTTGATTTTCCTTAAATTTTGCCTGACAAAAGCAGAAAATGTGCAAAGGAGGAGCATGATTTAAATAAAACTGCTGTCCCCAAACGAGAATAAATATTTGTACTGCTGTTCTTAAAACAGCTATTAATAATTAAAGTCACAAAACCCCACATTGGGGGCGCTATTCCACTGGGTACGGTAGGAAGACCTACCGTTTATGAAATAGCTCTACCAGTATCAAAGTTATTACCAGTTTTGTCCTTTCAATTATCTATTTCATAATAGCAAAGTTATAATTGTTGTTCACGTAGCTAATTATTATCATGTAATTAATCAACAAGTCACTTGATAAATAGAAAGGTAATAGTCTTGCACTATGCTAACAGTTAAAGGGATAAAGAACTGACAGTCTATTAAAAGAAACAATCTAATAAAACAATGAAAGACAGGGCCAAACATATAATCTGTTGTTAAAATATAAGAACTTTACTTGTATTAAAAATAATCCATTTTAATAAAATTAATACAACTTATATAAATTTGATAGAATTTTATATGTGCAAACATATATCAAAATGTGTTTAATCATCAAACGAGATTAAATTACAATAAGTTTCCTTACTTGAGCTTTTAGGGTTTGCAGTTGTCCTTCATAATTTTGCGTCATTGCTAAGTTACATTTCTCCAGACTGTCCAACTTCTGTCTGAGTAACCCCACCTGCAGCCAGAATAAAACTTAATTTTGATTTTCCTTAAATTTTGCCTGACAAAAGCAGAAAATGTGCAAAGGAGGAACATGATTTAAATAAAACTGCTGTCCCCAAACGAGAATAAATATTTGTACTGGTGTTCTTAAAATAGCTATTAATAATTAAAGTCACAAAACCCCACATTGCTGGCGCTATTCCACTGGGTACACATTAGGACAGGGCAGTATGGATGTTTGACAAAAGATCGTGTCACCATCACATTTTAAATTAAGGTTTAGAATTTACTTTGCATTATCTTTTCAGGAGGCTGTGTCATCATTACTCAGCAGAGGCTCTGCGGACCCGGCCCAGGCTTTATCGGGGACCCCACTGCCTGCAGTGGGCTCTCTGCTGCGACGGAACCGCGGAGTCACGGCTACATTTTTAGAAGAACATTTTAAAATGAAAAGAATGATGTCTGAGAGGAGTTCTCAAGGGTTCGGCTTGCAGAATTTGTCTGCTGAAAAAGCGGGGCTGTATACACCCGGGTCATCACAGATATGGAAGCAAGAAAATGGCCCCTTGCGTGTTCCAGGTCTCATGACCTGCCTCCACTATGAAGGGAAGCCAGAGACCAATAACCAAATAACTCAGTTAACCGTGTCAAAAGCCAAGTTCTATTGGAGGGCCAACAAATGTGGAGAGATGGCTGATGAGCAAGCTGACTGCTGATGGTTCCGTATATGATTAAAGCAAATACTCCTCTTAGGCCTCGCCCAAAAGAAAAATTCACAGACACAAGAGCCCGCATTAGGTCAAGTACATGGTTTCCCTGAGCTCCTCTGGAGGCCTGAGAGCGCTCATACATTCGAAAGTCACCTACGTGCTAGAAGCAGACCTGCAGGGGCTGGGGGCGCTCCTCGAAAGAGGGTGCCCACATATAGACACACACTCCCTTCCCCAAACTCTTTCCTCCCTTGTCCCGTGTTCACGTCTTGGCATGTCACTTCTTTCAGGAAATATTCTCTAGTAGATTCGAAGAGGTGCTTGAACTCAGCCATTTTCAAAGACACAGTTTGGACAACGACTCTGTTTCTACAGCTGCAAAAGCACTGACATCTCTGCTTGCAAACGGTATTTATTCACATCTACACTGAATGTCCGTTTACTTTGCTAGATGGCATTGGCACGCTGTGTTTGTCCGCACCAGCAGATTTTTATGGGCTGATGCTCCGATCGTCACTCACTCGATAGAACACGCTTAGCACGCTACGACAGAATTCCCAGCAATAAAGGCTACCGCTGATGCCTGATAGAAAGTGTATGTAATGAAACACATATTCGGATGGAATAAATATTATTTATAACTGTCTGAGGAATTAACAATTAACACATATATTCAGTACCTCTTGGCCTTTCTGATCCAAACAAGTTTGTGCATTTGCCAACTCTTGATCCCGAAGATCTAATCGTGTCTCCAAAGCCCGCATTTTCCTTTCCCAATCCAATTTTTTGTTGCTTACCATGATGTCAATTTGTTCCATTAATTCCTGAAGTTCGGCCTCACAAGGAGAAGCTCTGGCAATGGTCGAAAAGTGAAACACATTTTAAAACAGTGAAATATGAGGACAAGAAAAATGATTCCATTGCTCTGAATAGGGTGATCATCATTTCCTCAAATTGTTCAATTACTTAAATAGGAAGAAGTCTGAAAGCCAGAGGTTAAATTTTAAACTAAAACTAAAAGCTAATTTCAGAGTAAACAGTAAATATACATTATTTTTTTTAAATGACATTTTCTAAAGTATAGTTGCTGTCATAATATAATGTAACACATTGATAAAGCCACTGCTTCTATTCTTTCCTTAGTGTAGTGGTAGTGCATGGCTCCCCCAGAGCCAAAAGTTTTGACTTAAACAAGGAAGTCCTAAAATAGAAACACATGTGCAGATTATGTCAGAAACAAGGTGGCAATGAAGGAAGTTAGCTCAAAAAAATTAAATAAAATAACAATTTCAGAGTGGGCTGATTCTATGGAAAATTCAAAATATGAAAAATGGTTCAATGTTCTTCCCTGTAATATACCTGTAACGATGTCTGTCATAGCTTGAATAAGTTTGATGGCGGGCAGACTGGGACTTCAACTCTGCCTGTCAGGGATAGAAGAGCAACCCCAGGCTACGGAGGACCTGATTCAAGGGTACTAATTGGGCGACAGGACTCCTCCTTCAGGAGGGGAACTTGGCGTGATCTGGCTCGTATCCCTTTGGAAGGAATCTGTTCAGGCAGGTGGGCAGAGTAATGTAAGTCTTTAAATAATGGGGATACTATTATTTGGATAAGGGCCAATATCGTGGGTCTCAAAGGGTCTATTTATATGTGAAACAAAACCCTTGGTAATAGCTAGATTTATAGAGGTGCGAGTTGTGAGGACAGATTGCTGGGTGCTCCCGGGGCAGGGTTCTCCTTCAAAGAAGCTGACACATTCCACAGGGGCCTGGAATAAGTCCAGTTATGCAGACTGGATATGCAGGCAGATGTTGAAGCCTCAGATTTCAGCCTAAGGAACACACACATGTCCAAATTAGAAAGTGAGTTATTTCAGTATCCATTCAGTGGTGGTGACGGGGCTTCTAATATATTTGTGTGGGTGGGAGGAAGGCAGGAGGGAAAAGCAGGCAAGAAATGATATCTTCTCCATTTCCTCTCACCAAATCAGAATTTTGGATGTGATTAAGGATCATTTAGCATTCTGAAAACCCTCAGGCCCAGAGAGGTCAAGGTCACACAGTAACTAGTGGAAGAGCCGGATCTAGATCGTAAGCAGCTGCTTCCCATCTTTAGCTCCCTTCCGTGTACCACACAGCGAAGGACATGATGTTTTGAATAAGAACTCGCTTGAAAAATATAGCCTAAATTAGCTCCATCACAATAGGGTTAGGAAGAGGTATCAGAACCCAAAGAACTCAGAATTTCCAGAATCACTTTCTAAAATGCCCGGTCAACCTGAACGAAGGATGCCCCTTTGATCGGTTCATTCACCAGCAGACTCACCAGTTTCGACATCAGAGAGCTTTTAAGTGCAAAGTGCCACTCTGAAGTCTTCCAGCATTCCTGGATTAAGGCCCAAAGGTTCTCCATTTTTATGTAAAACCTAAAGCAAACCTGAGGAAAGGAAGTACTAATTTCTCTATAAATAAGTTGATCGAATTTTAATTGGAGTTATGATGTGGGGAACAACAGCAGAACAAAAAGAATCATTTTCACACCATTTTCTTTTCATAACAACATGTATCACCTTTACTATAAATATACTCTGTTTTTCCCTGCTATTATAAGTTCTGAAAGAAAAAGGATTATATTGGTCCTTTTCATCACCATCTCACTGGAGCTCAGCACAGTGCTCCAGCACATAGCAGATGCTCAATAAATTTTTGAAAAATGAACAAATGAGCTCTTTTCATCAGTATCTCCTCGGCATGTAGGAACACACCATGCTAATGGAACTAAAATATAGGCCGAAAGTAGAGTGCGACAAAACAGAAGCTACTCAATCAATATCGTTAAATAAATGAGCGAATGGTTTCTTTCCTGGTTGTGACAATGCCGTGAAAATATTAGGATATTAGACTCAGGGTGGAAGCACTTCTACAAGTCACCTTGCCCAACTACCCATCCAGTGTTTGCACGTCTTTCGCAATGTTTCGTAAGACAATCGTGCATGATACCCCACAGATCAGATTCAGCAGGTCTGCAACAGAGGCCATTCTGCATCGCTAACAAAGCTATCAAGGGATTCTGGTGCGTGCCAAGGCTTGAACTGTTTGACAATATCACTGCCAAGAGGTCACGCAGCCTAGGTCTGAATTTCTCCTTTACCAGGTAACTGCTGTCTGACACTGTATCCAGATAGCGATGAGTTTTAAAAAGTTCTTTCTTATTTTGAAGAGATTTTGCACCCACTGGTTCTAATTTGATCCACTGGGACCATGCAGAACAAATGCCTTTTCAACATGATAGACCTTCAAGTACTTGAATACAGTTACCAATATGTCAAATGCAGTTGTCAATACCTCCAGATTCTTTCAAGTTTTCTCAGTGTTCAATAGTAGATACTGAATATTTGAACAGCCAATGGCCAGAACATAACAGACTCTTACCCACAACATCTATAGCAAGAGTCCTAGAATGGTCAGGATTCGGTCAATGATTGACAGCTTCCTTAATTTCTGCCCCCACTTCCAACTCAGGACCAACTGGAGAAAGCAATTACGCTCCCCAAACTAATCCCATCGGATGCCCCGCTTCCACTAATCCTGCCTCGGCTTCCCTGTAGCAGCCTCCATCCAATGAGAACATACCCGAAGTTGTCTCTTGTTTACTGTAAAGCTTTCCCACCTGGCCTGTCTCTGCCGAATATAAGTGATGGTTGCTGACTCCCTTGCTACAGCAAGCTTTGAAGAAATAGGCTTCGTTTGTTCTCATTTGGATAGTCTTTGTTTATTTCCACAAGTATCTTTATTTCCTCCAATTGCCCGTGGAGATTTCTTTTTTCTCCACCACTCACTATCTAGTATACTGCCTGGAAAATACTAGACGCTTAATATACCATTTGTTGAATGAATGAAAAAGTGAATGACTATGGTAAGATTTTCAGACCCTTTCTAATCCTGGTGGCTCTCCGCTGAACAAGTTCCTGTGTTGATTTCCTCCTTGAAATGTACCACTCAGAACTTTGACAGAATACCTCAGCTACGGTCTAATCAGTTTAGACAGGGACTCTCACATCCTTGGTTTTAGGTGCCATGTATTTTTATTCAAGCAGATGAAAATCACCTTAGCTTCGAATCTGGGAAGGAGAAAGGCAAAGCAGTGATAGGATACCATTTCAAGGTGAGTTTATTCTTGTCCAAACACCTTTCTCACGTGTGCTACAAAAAAAACCACTATCTTGTGCTTGTTTCATCTTGCGGGGGCGGGGGGAGGTGCTCTGAGGACAGAGCTTTATATTTATCCTTATTAAATTTCAGAGTGATAGTTTCAGCCTCTCAACGTGTGTTGTCATCACTGGTTCTTTACTGAAGCAAACATTGACTCAGCGACTGCTGCCCGCTGTGTGAGGAACTGTGAAGACAGAGACACATGAGCTGCGCATAGACGCTCTCAAGACAGGGACAATGTGAGACTGACGAATAAGTGCAGCTCTTCGGGGACTCGAAAGGAAGGGTTCTGAGTACAAACTTGGACAGGACGGGTTACCACAGAAGCCTTCCTCAAGGAGCTTATGTTTGGGGATCCTGTTTCTGTCAGAAAATACATTCACTATACCTCACAGTTTTGTGTCAGCTGCAGATCTGATAAGCATTACTTGTTTCATAGAGAAATATGTTTTTTTACTACAAGTGACTGTAAAATGTCACGCAAGACAGGACGGAGGACAGAGCTCTAAGGCATTCCACTACCAAGCCCTTCAGAGTGACAATGATCTGGTGATTATTTCTTGTCTTATAATCCATTTCTAATCCACTTAATTAAATTTACAATCTTTTCTCTTTTTTTCTGCCCATAAAAATGTCATGATAAGCCCTGTAAAATATTATGGCAAAGCCCAAGTAAGATTCTATCTGTACGTTCCCTGATGCACCCGCATATGAGCCCCGTGAGCCCAGGCTGATCCCGTATGTGCCTATGCTGAGTCCTGGGGCCACTGCTTCCGCGTCGGATGCTCACAAACCACCCATAATCCCTTCCAGAGTCTTCCCGAAGACTTAGTCAAACTCAGATTTACATCCAACTCAGCCTTCTGTCAAATTTAATATTTCTTTTTGAAATTCAATTTTCTAATCTAGTATATCTTCCCTTCTTCAGTTTTTCAGAGATAATTAAGAGCAGTTGGTCTCCACAGCATCAGTATTTGCTCCTAAATCTATTGAACTTCAAAATGAAATACAAAAGGCTTAGTTTAGCCTTCTTCACAGAGCTGGGCACTAACATTATTCATATTTTCATTTCTCCTTTTAGTCAAACGCTGACTAACACTATGCTAATTACTTTCCTGCTCTTCCTCTTACGGATCCTTATGGACTATGTCATGCAACATGGAAAACTAAGAAAACGAGTTTCCAAAATGTCAGACCCGTGAAGTAGGTCTTATTTTTCCAATTTTAGAAAGTTGATTGAGGCACTAAAAAAGAAAAAAGTCCTCTGAGTCTTCCAGATTTAGGGACTGGGTGGATTGTGTCTGATACACTACTTATGACATACAAACCCTGGCCCTGATTACTGGGTTTATCCCCGGGAACAATTCCCAAGAGAAGGATCGTGGGGTCAGGAGAGAGGTCTCAAACCAGAAGGAAGGGGGCACACTGAGACTTGCAGGGTGATGTACCAATCTGAGGAACCTAGAGTCAAAATATATGAAGAGAGCAAAATAGAAAGCTGATGATATAAATGGAGGTAATGGTGGCCGATGTGTTGGGGGAACAGGAGAATGGAAAGTGGAGAGTCATTCAGAGTAAAAAGAGCTGGAGTAAAGTACATGAGCATGTAGTCCCTCCAAAGTCCTTTCATATATGGGCTTACGTGCTAGTTCATACAAAGGCAGACCTTCATCAGACAGATGGCTATGGTAAACATGTGATAAATTATCCAAACCAGGACAATTTTGGAAGTGGAAGGGGCACTAATGATAATTATGCCAGGACAAAGGTATAAAGCAGTGACTGTTCTGGGCCAGGTGGGATGTAGGGGCAGCCAACCCATCATCAATCTGGAAAACAGAAATGGAGAAACAGGTCTGTAAAAAACAAAGTGGGTTCATTTGGGGACATAAGAGATGTCAGAATGAAATGAATCTTGATCTTAAACGAGAGAAGAGGGGATTTGAAAAACAAATACAGAAGTCATCCTGGAGGAAGTGGAGGGATTGAGAAAGGAAAGCACAGGCTGAAGAGAAAGAGGAGACTATGTCATGCAACACGGAAGACTAAGAAAACGAGTTTCCAGAATGTCAATGGGCAATATGAGCCATCATATTAGGTCTTAACTCTTCCAAAATATCTTAATGAAACTCATTCTAAAATGTAGCAACACATGATTTGTCTTAGTTATAGTACTATATATTTAGCTATACCAATATAATTTAACTTTTCTGTGGTGGCTCATAGACCCTATTCTGTATATCAAATACTGTACTACACCCCAGAACTAAATGGGAGAGACCCCAGGTGCCCCGAACCCACTTTCATAGACATGTCTGTGATGTCAGCCTGCTCCGTAGTTGACTGGTCCCCCCAAGACAGTAAAGTGAAAGGCTTACTACTTTATGATTCCTCGGTCATAATTTCACAGTTGCCCTCGTTCAAAATTAGTTACCAAATTATAGCTCAAAATAGCTTTTCTCAAGCACTTTTCCCATTGTCCAAAAAAATGCTATTTTCTGTCATAGTTAATGTGTGCTGACTTAGCAGCATTACGGTGCCTGTTTTTACTGCATATTTGAGATGGTGGCTCACACTCAGTCCATTCTGCTCCCTCATCTGTAATAAGCTCAATGTTGGGATGTGGAAGAGTATAAATCCCACCATTCCCAAAAAGCGTGCTTACATGCACTTATCAAGGCCTTATTCCAGAGCCTTCATCAAAATCATCAAAGAATGACATTTATAGAAATAAAATGCCATGTGATAGCTTCCAAGTCTCTATCAACGTTTTATCAGAACTCTAGGTACATACAAATTTAAAATCTCACATTTTTTTGTTCTAAAAAGAATGGAAGATCTTTCAAATACCTATATTACAGATAAACCTTTTCTTAAAATTTTTTCTATAATGACTATTCCTCTTCTGAGTAACACCCTGGTTCACGGATTGAATGATGTAAGACAGTTGAAATATTAGCGAACACCAACCCTCTTTCTTCAGGTGATTTTTATAATTATCTAGAAATAAAAGTAACTTCAGTATCCTCATAAACTTGCATATCTGAAATATTATTTCATATTCATACAGAGATCCATGGTATAATTAATAATAAACTACATATGCACTAGCTTGGATTCTATAAGCCAATCTCTAGGACAATTAAAATCCCCTCTTGCTAGAAGGTGTATTTGATGAAAGACTGCAGTGTTAGTACAAATGAGGATAGCCATTTAACCTTTTTCTATTTAAAACTAGAGCCAGCTATTTCACTGGATCCTAAAAGCAAAGAATTAGGTAAACATTGATAAAATCTGGGGTGCCTGGGTAGCGCAGTTGTTAAGCATCTGCCTTGGTCCCGGCGTTCCGGGATCGAGTCCCACATCAGGCTCCTCCGCTGGGAGCCTGCTTCTTCCTCTCCCACTCCCCTACTGTGTTCCCTCTCTCGCTGGCTGTCTCTCTGTCACATAAATAAATAAAATCTTAAAAAAATTGATAAAATCTGTTTTTCCAATATTAAGAAAATAGAAAATACACTGTTTCCTGGATGTTGGAAATGAACCCTCTAATGCCCACTTGTTCTTGTAACTTCCAAATCTCTCTCTGCAGCCTGAGTTCTGAGCTCCAGACTTCTATATCCAACAACGATTCTACATCAACATTCCAACAGGATGTCTACAGGCATCTGAAACTTTTCATATTCAAAACAGTACTTGACTCCCTGCATCACGGACCTGCTCCCACTCCAGTCCACCCTATCTCTTTAATTGGCAACACTGCTACAGTTGCTTAAGATTAAAACCCTCATGATCTGGGGCGCCTGAGTGGCTCAGTCATTGGGCATCTGCCTTCGGCTCAGAGTCCTGGGATCGAGCCCCACATTGGGCTCCCTGACAGGTGAGCCTCCTTCTCCCTCTCCCTCTGTCTGCTGGTCCCCCTGCTGTTCTCTCTTTCTGTCAAATAAATAAATAAAATCTTAAAACAAAACAAAACAACAACTCTCACGATCTGAGATTGTGTTTCCTCAAACCCCAGAACACCAGGTCTACTGGCACTGCCTCCATTATATCCTAAATTCTGATCACTTCTCACCCTATCGGGTGATAAAACCTTGGTCTGAGTCATCCTTATCACTTGTCTGATTCCATTCTTATCTCCCACTCGGCTAGGTGTCTACCCAACATCCACCCTTCCTTTCTTCCATAACAGATCTCCAGTGTTACTCAGGGTGGAAATGTGTCTAGTTAAAAACACGACTACGCTGGCCAGTCTCCCCTGCAGCTAGGCATGGCCATGCAACAAAATCTGGCCTGTGAGAGGTAGCAAAGAGCCATGAAGCTATTTAAAAGAGAGCTAGAGCAGTTGTCCTTGGTGCCTACACATCCCTCACACTTACCACTTGGGGACAAAACCTGCATTTCTTTGCCCGAGTCCCTCCTTTTGCCACTGGGGTCCTCTTTGCCACCTGCGTGATAGGCCAGGAGTAACAGGAAATTGAAGCCCTCCCAGGAGCAATCTTCAACCAGTGACTATCATTTACTGGTGTGTAAATACCTGCTCCTTGGATGGATAACTCTGAGGGCTGTGCTCTAGACTGGGTTCCAGAGTCTCCCCATTGAAAGCCTAATGTCACCCTCAGTGATAGCTGGTTTCATAACTTGCCGTGTCTTATTTCACTTCCCTATTCCCATAGGTGGTAGGATGAAACACGGCCCCCAAAGATACCACATCTGAATCTATAGAATAAATAAATAAATGCTACTTTATTTAGAAGAAAGGTTTTTGGTTAAGTTAATGATCTTGAGATGGGGAGATTATCCTAGATTATCTGGGTGTGCCCTAAGAAAGAGGCAGGGGGAGATGTGACACACACAGGAGAAGGGATATGGAGGTGAACCAGAGAGAGACGTGAAGATGCTGGCTTGAAAGGTCAGAGAGATGTGGCCAGAAGCCAAGAAATGCCGGCAGCCACCGGAGGCTGGAAGAGGCAAGGAACAGATTCTTCCCCAGAGCCTCCGGAGGGAATGTAGCCCTCCAGCTACCTTGATGCTGACGCAGTGATTTTGGACTTCTGGACTCCAGAACTGTGAGGGAACCAATTTTGGTTGTTTAAGCCACCAAGTTTGTTATATGGCAGTCAGAGGAAACAAATATACCACAGTTTTCATCTCCCAAATAAACCACTTTGCATCAAATCCTTGTTTCAGGGCTTTGGCTTCTCGAAGAAGCCAAAGCCAAAATAAAATGCTGGCATGTGCTCTTTGTTTAGCCATTGCCCTTCCTCTGCTCCCGTTCTGGAAGGCAGATGTAATGGTTGAGGCGGTTAGCCATCTTGCAGCCATAAGGTGACCACAAACAAAAAAGCCCCGCCCTGAGGGTGGGGAGCAGGAAGCTACGTGGGGAGCAGGAAGCTACGTGGAGACTTGTACACACACCTAGTTATTTGACGTCTTCAGCTGGATGCGTGACAGGCATCTCAAACCAAGCTTGCATTTTCTCTAGCCTTCCTGATTTTAATAAATGACAGTCTTATCCTCCCAAATGGTGGGGGAAGAGCTTTTGGGTCATCCTTTGCCCATCTCCTTGCACACCACATATGCAATCCACGATCTCTAAATATTGTCAGCACCTCTGTCAAAATGTACCTATTTGTGACTATTTCTACTTCTACCCACCTGATCCAAACCACTGTCATCTTCCACCTGAATTACTGCAACGGCTCAGCTTGTCTCGCCCTCCTGCCCTTGCCTTGCTGTGGTCTATTCTCCACAGAACAAACTGGAGTAAGCCTTTCAAAACGCTAAGTCAGAGAAGGTCACTGCTTTGCTCGAAGCCCTCCAGTGACTTCCCATTTTACACAGCCAGTGTGCCTCGCCCATGATGTACACGCCTGGCTTGACACATATCACTTGTAACTTGTAACTACTGCAATTAACCTCGCATAACTGTTGTCCTGTAAAAAGTATGTGCAAATATATCCTACACGGTGGCATTTTTAATCTTTGCCTAAACTCAGTAGCAGCTTAATTAGTTTCTCAAAGGAATCTTTCCCTTCCTTTTCTTCCTTCCCCACTCTCTCCCACCCTCCTTTCCTCTCTCCCCCGCTCCCTCCCTTCTTAGTTTCTTCCTCCCTTTCAAAATCACTCTGTGAATTCCTACAATCCCTGAGCACCATGCTAACATTTCAGGATCTACCTGCAATGTAAAATGTCAGGATTTTTAAAATATTTTAAAAGTAAAATATCAGGATTTTACCCCAGGTCTATTTCACTTTGTTTCTTCTTCAGAGAAACTAGGAACTACAACTTATCAGATCTGATTACTCTGGAAAGGAGTATGTGTGGGTGGGAATAAAGAATGGAGGGAGAATAATAGGGGTGTAGACTGGACCATTCAGAAAGCAAGATAATCAACCAAATTAAAAAAAAAAGAATTTTCAATGTGCAAAAAGAATACATCACTACAGTTTAGGGACACCTGGGTGGCTCAGTCAGTTAAGCAGCTGCCTTTGGCTCAGGTCATGATCCCAGGGTCCTAAGATCGAGTCTCACATCAGGCTCCCTGCTCAGCAGGGAGCCTGCTTCTCTCTCTCCCTCTTCCACTGCTTGTGCTCTCTCTCTCTCTCCCTCAAATAAATAAGTAAAATCTTTAAAAAAAGAGAATACTTTACTACAATTTATTAAACTGCCAATATATTGACTTATATTAGAGTGTTTTACAAATTAAACCTATTAAACTAAGAAACTGGGAAGTGAAGTTGTGATTATGAATTAATACATCTCAGGGGAAAGAACACTTAAAAGGTTAAGAAAGACGCACACATAGAGTACTGCTTTAAAGGGTTTTTCTGAATTAGATGTGAGAAGTTATGCTTTATTATCCATCTGCCTTGGTTCTTTGAAAATATGACTTTCATGGCAGATTAAAAAAAATTGGCAGATCATGCAGCAGATTTTTAGGAAGGATTTGGTAAGATTCTATGAACGAGATCAATGACTAAGATGTAAGTCACAGAATCAAAAGTAGCGTAAATGATTTAGTAGAGAAAAATGAGATTTTTGGTTGAAGATGGATGAACATACACATTTTTCCTTCCCAAATCCTACTAAGATAAAGCAAAGGGATATTTTTAATCTACAAGGAAATGGATAATAGTAGCTGGTAGAGAAAGCCAAGAAGCAACCCAACGAGGTAGAGGGTAAGCGCTGGTGGCCCAATTTATGCCTTCTAAGCAGGAGAATTTAGAAGAGTGTTCTCTAGAATCTGACCAGCCTGAGACAGAGACTGAGCAAGACGAGGCTGATGAGACGCAGTGAAGCCCCCTGTCATTGAGGACCTCTTTCCTGTTGGCTTTGACTCTGCCCTCCTACACAGGCATGAGCAGCCAGGGATCGCGGGCGTTTGACGAAAGCAGTTTCCACAACTAGGTCAAATACAAACAGAAAGACATTTTTGGAAGGAAATTATGAAGAAGAAAACTTTAAAAAATTATAGTTAAGATACTAGAGTGCTTAACCCCAGGAGAAAACAAAATGTTTTATAGGAAAGGAAGAGTCATCACAGCATGCTACATGACTTGGAGGTGAGGAGCATTTCTCAAGTCATAACGAGGCAAACAGAATGTTGATGCAATCAGAATTATGGTGTATTGGGAGGATGGAAGAATGGGAAGTATGACTGTGCATGTGTGTGTGTGTGTGTGTGTGAGACTATATGTGTGGAACTGTGTGTATGTGTGTGACTATGTGTATGTGTATGTGTGTGGCTGTGTGTAAGTGTGTGTGGCTGTGTGTGTGATTGTGTGACTGTGTATGTGTGGGACTGCATATGTGTATGTGTGTGTATGTATGTGACTGTGTGTATGTGACTGTGTATATGTGTGTGAATGTGTGATTGTGTGACTATGTATGTGTGGGACTGTGTATGTGTGTGACTGTGTATGTGTGGGACTGTGTATGTGTGGAACTGTGTGTATGTGTGTGACTGTGTGTATGCGTATGTGTGTAACTATGTATATGTGTATGTGTGTGACTGTGTATATGTGTGTGACTGTGTATATGTGTATGTGTGTGACTGTGTATGTGTGTGACTGGATGTGTATGTGTGTGACTGTGTGTATGTGTATGTGTGGGACTATGTATATGTGTATGTATGTGACTGTGTATGTATATGTGTAGGACTGTGCATATGTGTATGTGTGGCTGTGTGTGTGGCTGTGGGACTGTGTATATGTGGGACTGTGTACGTGTATGTGTAGGACTGTGTACGTGTATGTGTAGGACTGTGTGTATGTGTGTGTGGAACTGTGTGTGGTGGGAATGAGGTGGCAGAGGGCAATCAACAGATAGTACCTAAAACTGAAAAATCAAGAAGTAGCAAGATAAGCATGTTATATAGAGATATGGAGATAAATATCAAAAGAATCCGCCGAAAGAATTGCCTCTGGGGAATGGAAAACTGGGGAGGGAACAGGAGACTCTTGTTTTTTAACAACAGCGATAAGGAACCAAATGACTTTTTAAACTATATACATGTGTAACCCAGTAAAGAAAGATTCGGATAAATGTTCTTTTTCAGTTAGAAAAGATATTTTAAAGAAGTAAGCCATTATAGGGGAATCCACTTATACAAGGAAAAAAACATTTTTTAAAAGAAACACTCCGGAATTCATTCACTTTTGGGACTCTATATATGTATTTCGTTGACCTTAGGATTGCTCAAAGCATTTTTTTCCTATTAAATTCTTATTTAGAAATGACCTTTGGGGTGCCTCAGTGTGTTAACTGTCTGACCTTGGCTCAGGTCCTGATCACATGGTTCTGGTTTGGTTGCCAGTACTAAAGAGCCCAGGAGAGACAGTAAAAACATCATAATCAGTGCTGAAATAAAAGTCAGAGAACTCCAGAAATTCCTCCAGGACATAAAGCAAAGAACAACAATGGAAATTACGAGGGAAAGGAAAAAGATAGGATCCTTCTAGGAGATGAGAATGAAACAAGAGAGCGGAGAATCATTAACCAAAAAAATTAGAAGAAAATGTCACTGAGTTGAAGAGATCTGAATCTTTTAGTGTAAAAGTGCTCACCAAATTCTGTGAGGGATTACTGCGAAAGAATCCATACCTAGAAAGTTATCCTGGTAAATCTGTAAATTCCAAATTTGTAAATTTCCAAAAGAAATCCTACAAACCTTCACACACACACACACACACACACACACACGCAGAAAAAGGAGGAAAGGAGGGAAGAACAAACCTGAAAGAGAGAGAACAACACTGGCATTAGACTTTCCCTCTGCAGCACCCAATGCTTCAAGACAATGAGAGTAATGTCACAGAGTTCCTGTGCAAGAATATAAATAAGACATTTGCACATGTACCAAGTTAGGATGTCCTTTTTTAAAAACAAGATTTATTTATTTATTTATTTATTTGAGAGAGAGAAAGAGAGGGAAAGAGTATGCATGCACAGGGGGAGGGGAAGACGGAGAGGGAGAGAGAATCTCAACCAGACTCCCTGCTGACCTTGGAACCTGACTTGGGGCTCAATCCTACAACCCTGAGATCATGACCTGAACTGAAGCCAAGAGTCGGATGCTTAAGTGACTGAGCCACCCAGGCACCCCTCACCCATGTTCATTTTTATGGAAAGGTCTAAGAAGTACTTCACTCAAATTAAAATGAAGATTTTTTTTTAAATTAAGAACAGGGAAGATTTTGCATACAAACAATAGTAATGAGCAATGCGAACTTACAGCTGTTAAGAAAGGATTGTAAAATAATAGAAGAATACAATAATAATTAACATTATCTTATATGTAATAATTAATACTATGAATTAATAGTGACCAGGAATTAGAAATCCAGATTATTTCTTGGAGGTGAGATAAGGGAATGGGAAAGCACAAGTGCTACCAAAGGTTAAGTCTTAATAGAGGGAAAAGGTTGAGGGAAGTCAAAAGATACAGTTAAAATTCAGGATGCCAAAAGAGAAACCCAAATTTAAAATGTTTGTAAAAAATGTTCATTGAGAGATGCCTGGGTGGCTTAGCCTGTTAAGTGGCTGCCTTCGGCTCAGGTCATGAACCCGGAGTCCCAGGATTGAGCCCTGCATCAGGCTCCCTGCTCAGCAAGGTGTGCTTCTCCTCCTCCCTTTGCCCCTCCCCTGCTTGTGCTCTCTCTCTCTGTCTCTCTCTCAAATAAATAAATAAAATCTTTTAAAAAATGTTCACTGACAGCTTATAAAATAGGATGTAAAACTTCTAAGGGAAAATGAGGAAAAAGAAAATTAGATCAGACTAGCAAATTTGGGGAAATCAAAATGGGTCAAATGTTAGCATAAATAGATAAATAAATAAATAAATAAATAAATAAATCCTCTTTTTAACGGCAAAGACTCTCCAATTGAAGTATATTTTTAAATCTCACCATATGCTCTTTACAAGAGACACAATATGATATAAAAAATTTCAAGGGGGCGCCTGGGTGGCACAGCGGTTGAGCGTCTTCCTTCGGCTCAGGGCGTGATCCCGGCGTTATGGGATCGAGCCCCACATCAGGCTCCTCCGCTATGAGCCTGCTTCTTCCTCTCCCACTCCCCCTGCTTGTGTTCCCTCTCTCGCTGGCTGTCTCTGTCTCTGTCGAATAAAGAAATAAAATCTTTAAAAAAAATTTTTCAAAAGAAGAGTGTGAGATAATAGAAAATATACATTGGTCTCTGCCCCCCGATTCCTGGCACAGAGCTGCTAATATCCTTGCCATTTCCTAAGTGAGAAGAGCACCAGGAGCATCTTTGGCCCCAACATTTGGTCTTTGAGCCTGGTTCCTAGCACAGGGCTCCCGAAACCTCTGTAATTTCCCGGGTGATGGGAGTGCCTTTTGTTCTAATGAGGCAGTTCTGGGTGGGCTCCTGCATGAGGGCTGGTCACTGCAAAGAACAAGCCATGACTGGAAACTTGGGATTTTCAGCCCCACCTTCCGTGCTCTTGAGAAGGGAGAAGGGCTGCAAATGGAGCCACCATAAAAATCCCCAAAGCACGGGGTCTGGAGAGCTTCTGGGTTGGTGAGACAGGAAGTGCTGGGAGGCTGGCCCACCCGGCAAAGGCCTGGAAGCCAAGCAGCTCTTGCCACACCGCTGGCCCTGTGCCTCTCTTTCACCTGGCGGGTCATCTGTAGCCTTCATCCTTTGTCCTGGGAAGCGCGTTTCCCTGAGTTCTCCGTGCCGTTCTAGCAAATTAGGTGGGGGGCACTGGAACCCCCCATCGACAGCGGTCCGAAGCACAGGCAGCAACCCGGGCTTGCTCCCGGAATCGAAAGTGGCAGGAGGAGCAGTCTTGCGGGGCTGAGCCCTTCACCCGTGTGACCACATGCCATCTCCACGCAGGCGGTGTCAGACTTGCGTTAAATTTTAGGGCACCCAGCTGGTGTCCCAGACAATTGCTTGGTGGGGAGAAACCTCCACACATTTGATGGCCAGAAGCATCAGAAGTGAAGTGTTCTCTGTGAAGATAAAGGCACAGAGGGAAGAAAGACATAGGAGAGAAGAACGGGTTTCTCCCTACACAGAAAGGGAAAGACTGAGTTTCTTCCGTTACAAAGGGGTTGACCAAGGACGTTACAGATTAAAGTAAACTAAAAAGAAAGCAGAAATGGCAATATGAATATCAGACAAAGTCGAATTCCAACAACAAAAAAACACATTAACCTATACTTGTGAGATCTTTTACAAAGCTAAATCATAGAATATACCAAGAAGATACAACGTCCGTGAACCTCAATGCATTAAGCAACAGAACACTGAAATCTGTTAAGACCAAAACTGTTTCAAATATAAGAATTGGACAAAATCACAATTACGGTAAAGATCTTTCTTAAAATTTGACAGTTCAAATACACAAAAAGTAAGATAACAATGGATTTGAAAAAAGTAATTTAAACATAATAAGTAAGAAGTCTGATGACCCACGTATTAACTTTTTTAACCTTTTTACTCAACCACTACAGAATATACATGCATCTTCAAATGCCCAAAGGACATTTCTAACAGCTGATCATGCAATAGATTATAAGAACACTCCTAATGAAACTGAAATATCGGATAGGCCATAGTCGATGACCATGGTGGTAGTGAGATTAGAAAGTAATAATAATAAAAATATAATTAACATCCTCCCCCAGAAGTTACATGCCTTAAATATCTCAAATTAGTCGCGGAGGAAATCAAAGTTGAAATACCAGACTATTTAGGAAATGAGAGTGGAAACACTAATACTATGGCCCACAGCAGAGCTGTGCTCAGGAGAAGCTTGAGCTTTAAATGCTTTTATTACTTAAATCATAAAATTCAGGAATCAAAAAAAATAACTGAACCAGATTTTTCAACTCAAAAAACAGGGGAACAAGATAAGTAAAATAAATAGTAACAAGCTAGTAAGAGTAGAAATTAAGAAGGAAACAGAAACAAAGCAAAATCTAGACACGGTTCTCTTTAACAGGCCAATACAAAGAGACCGTTTGTTCATTCTGTAATTATTTATGTTCTGGGCACACACTCTAGAAACAAATGAAAAGGACAAACTCAAGATACGGCTGTTTTGATTAGAAGGAATTTAGGTTGATTATTATAGCACAAACACAAACACCTATAATTGGGGAAAATTATGGATTTAAAATTAAAATCAAACCCTGCGATAACCCAGGTGTTAGAGAATAATGATTCACCCAACGAATGTTCTGTGCAAAAGCTCCCTCCTTACCCCTTCACACTTTCTGTTCCTATGTCTGGAACTCTCTTTGCCCAATATAATCTCTGCTCCAACGCCGCGTTACCAGGAGCTCTTGTTTGATCACCCCATTCATCCTCCCATCCTCAGCCTGCTTTGTTTTTCTTCATATGCCCATATGAAACATGTTAGTATCTCCCACTAACCCTTGGACGAGTGGCCTCTGTTTTGTTCGCTCTTCTCTTCCTGGTGCTGAGACTAATCAATGGCTTATAGGAGACTCTAGATAAATCTCTGTTAGATGAAGTTGTGCCACAAAATATTACTGTGTTTGTAGGTGACATGGTTTGATAAGCTCTGTAACATGTTCCTGATGAGGTTTTATTGTCTTCATGACCTAGAGTTTTACACTCAATAGCGTGCAGGACAGAAGCAAAGCCAACCTGGCTCTCCATGCTTTGTAGACCATGGTAGTCAATGTTTGGTCCCATGTCTGCTGGGATGAGTAGGGTAGTTCCTCATGGAAACGTCTAGTGATTCTCATTCACTTCTGGCTTGTGGTTACATTGTAGCCAAACAAACTCTATGACTCCCTACTAAATTCCAAGTTCTAAGGTCTGTTTCTTAATCTTTGTATAAACCAAGAGGCTTAGTGTTGTGCTTGCTATGCATTCAATATTCTACACTTTTCCCCCAAAGAATGAATGAAGACAAATAGCAGTCTCCATGGCCTCAGATCTGCAGGAGTGAAGTGGTATCTGGTACCATACCTTAGGTTCGAGACCTTCAATCTGCCTCTTAGCCCTCAGTGTCATCACATCAGGGACCTACCACCTGTTCAATCCCGAATCCTAACCTGGCTCTGCTACAGACACGAGGCAGGCTGCTCCCACGTCTCACTGGCACCCATTTCCAGTGAAACAAAGCATGCAGGGATTAGAGCCACACGTAGCTGAATTCAAATCCCACCTTCCCACTAACCAGTTTTTCTGGGGCAAGTTGCTGCTTTATTTCTCTTTTTTCCTACCTTTCTCAGCTCAGAAATGTGGCAGAGGCTGCTGTCTGCCAATATCCACTCTTCTTCCTTTATCTCCTAGGCTTTAGCTGGCTATCTAGCTGCTCCGTTAGAGACCACATGTCCCGACCTCTCTTGCAGCTAGTTAGCTGTAGCTCCGGGACGAAGGTCTGGCCCATGGGAAATGGCTAGAAGTGAGGCCTGCTATTTCTAGGGTACATTCCAAAAAGAACCCAAATCTCCTCTCCTCTTGCCCCTCCCCCTTCCCTCTGGCAGCAGCCCAGTGCTGGAAGCTGAAGCTGTCACTTTGGGTCCAGACATAAAAAATCATGCAGTGAGGATGGCAGAGCTGCCCTCCTAGTCCTGGGCTGCTTATCCCAAAACTTGTCCATGAAACAGAAATAAACTTCAATCTTGCTTAAACCTCTGTGTTTTGGGGTCTCCTTATTACAAGACCTTAGACTATAACTAGTACACTCGATTCTCTTAGTTGTCCAATGAGAACAAGACCTAGCTGGGCTGTTGTAAGGAGGAATACGCAGCAAGATTTACAAAACTGACCATTCTTTTTTTTTTTTAATGTTTTTTTTATTATATTATGTTAGTCACCATACAGTACATCCCTGGTTTCCAATGTAAAGTTCGATGATTCATTAGTTGCGTATAACACCCACTGCACCATGCAATACGTGCCCTCCTTACTACCCATCACCAGCCTATCCCATTCCCCCACCCCCCTCCCCTCTGAAGCCCTCAGTTTGTTTCTCAGAGTCCATAGTCTCTCGTGCTTCATTCCCCCTTCTGATTACCCCCCTTTCTTTATCCCTTTCTTCCCCTACCATTATTCTTATCCAGACCTGGGGAGCTTTCCTTTAGCCTGATGTCAAAGTCAAGGTCTGAGCAGAATGACTGAAAGGGAGACACCTGGAGTGGTTTGAGGAGTGCAAGTCAGTCACAGTCAAGATTAGGCACAAGAGAAGCACTCCTACCCCCGTCCCTCCCATGTTCCCCCCCTCGCCTACCCCCCCTCCCGCCAGCTTTGGGGTGAGCCAGTGGCCAGCAGACAAATGAAACAACAGGAAGAGAAATCTCTGTGGTGCTGGTGGTACAGGAGGGGCGGGGACAGGTATTCGTGAAAGGGAATTTAATTTTTTACAATGGGGGATGCTGTACAAATTCTATTCCTTATCTCTTCATGAGACTTTTGGTGAAATACCCGGTTCTTACTGTTGTTTGAGGAGCCAAATCTTTTTTTCTAAATTTTATTAAGTTTTTAAATTTTAATTCCAGGAAGGTAACAGACAGTGTTTTATCAGTTTTAGGTGTATAATACAAGGAATCAACAATTCTTTACAATTCGGGGCGCTCAGCATGATAAGTGCACTCTTTACTCCCCAACATCTGTTTCACCCACCCCGCCACCCTCTGCCCTCGGGTGGCCATCAGTTTGTTCTCTGTAGTTTAGAGTCGAATCCGTCCTGAGGCTATGTTTTAAGTGTTGAGTTCAGCCTTAAGGGCAAGTGTGGAGGGAAGCCTGGGACACTCAGTGCAGCAAGGAAGGGGCAAACTGGGAACCCTAGATCACACTGGCCTGTGTGGGCACCCATCATCCGAAACACCAGAAAAACTCACTACAAGTTGGAAAATGGCGATTTTCGAGTACAGACCCATACTCAAAATTGGAAAGATTCACACTATAGGTTCTTAATTAGAATCACTTGAATTTCCCTCCATCCACCTCGCCAAAAGTAATTGGTACATCCTTCTATTAATATGCAATTTCAAAATTCATGTATCGTCTGGGAGTTTGGGGGACAGTTAAGGACCCACTTATTAAACAGAAAATTTTCAATCAACACTTACCCCATCGTATTCTGGGCTTGGTTCTCCATGTCAAGAAACTGCTGCATCTGATTTGTTTCTTGATTTTTAATCTATTAGGGAAGAAAATGATCTAAATTACTAAAACGCTTACTTTATTAACCTATAAAACAAGAAGATTCTTCTATCGGCAAACCATGTAGTGTGCGCTTCTCCAAGTGGAGTAGCTCTTGATTCTACAAAATGTAGAAATTTGGGCTTTTTAATCCCCCCCCCGCCCTGCATTTATGATACTGGCTATTGTATTGGCTGAAATGAGCATTCATTTACTATTTTCTGAAGAACAGCTTGGTGCCAGGTCCTTTGCAAAGTGCTCATCACAAGAGATGAGTAAAACAGAATTCCTATTGTAGAGGAGTTACAGTTAAATGTTCTCAAACTTTCCTTTCTTGTTCCTTAACAGTTTGCCTTTTGTTTAAGTAAATTCTCTCTTTGGCCTTTTCTGGGTTTTGTCAGAATGAATACACTGTGAGATTTAGGACAAACAGGCTAAGAGTTGCCTAAAAATATAAATCTTAAAATTTCTCAATGGCTTTGTGGACACCTGCTTACCTGGATGTTACTACTTGCTTAAATTTAAAAAAAAAAGAAAGAGAGAAAGAAAGAAAGAAAGAAAGAAAGAAAGAAAGAAAGAAAGGAAAGGAAAAGAAGAAAAAGAAAGTTTTCCCCAGCAACAAAGTTTTAATTTAAAAAAATATATATGAGGATAAATGGGTGGACAAAGTATTGAAAAGAACTTTACCTCCTCTGAATCACTGAATTAAAGTCAATTAAATAGCATTCAAGATGGTAGAACGAAGAGGAAGACGCCCGGGCTCACGTCACTTCCAAATTAAAGGAATTAAAGAGAGGCTCTGGGATTGCGTGTGGAGCAGCGAGGTGAGAAGCCCAGGGATGGGGAACGAAAACTTGACTGGAAGGGACAAATGAATAAACGGATTTGCAGGTTCTTCCAAGCACTCACTTTAACGTCAGGGAAACGGAGGCACAGCCAAGCTAGGTGACTTGCCCAAGGCCACACAGCTAGAACCCACACCTGCTCCCCCGGGGAGACCCGGCTCTGGACTCTGCGCTACCCCGCGGACACCCCGGGCTCTCCCCGCCGGCGCGCGCCCCCGCCGGACCGCGCACGGTTCACGTCCAGCCCCCCGCGCAGCGGCCGGCCTGTAGGGGTCCCCGGCCCCCCGCCCTGGGCAGGCCCGTCGGAGGGGCGAGGTGGAGGACCGGGGGTCGAGACCTGGGCGCGGAGGCCGGGGCGGGTTACCTGCGCTGCGCCGCGCTCTCCCGAGAGGTCTGAGGCCCCCGGAGCAGGAACGCCAGGGTCGCCCCCCGCCCGGCCCGCCCCGAGGGGCCCCGCCGCCCGCCGCCGCGCTCCCGCCACCAGGCCCGCCCGCCGCGCGGCCGCCGAGACCGTTAGGGCCTCTCCCTCCCGGCCTGCCGCGCCTCCACTGGTTGCCATGGGGACGCGGCCGGAACTCGCCGCCGCCCGGGAGGGGTGCGGGGGGATGGGCTAGGCAGCCGCCGGGGAGCGGCCTTTGCTGGGGGGTGGGAGGGGGGCTCCCGGGTCCTCGCCGCCCCGCAGTTCCGCCTCCGGTGTGTGCTCCCTAGACGGAGTCCTCCCTGAGACCGCATTCGGTGCTTTCCTCTTCGTGGCTCTCACTAGCCCAGGGTCGGGCACCCAACAGGGGTCGGAGAAGTATTTGTTGAATGAAGGAAGGAAAAGGGGGGGTGCAGAGGGGAGAGGGTCTGCATCCAAGTTTCTTTTCTTTTAAGATTCCATTTTTAAGTGATCTCTACACCGAAGGTGCAGCTCGAACTCACAACCCCAGAGGTCAAGAGTCGCGAGCTCTACTTGGCTGAGCTCCCTGCATCCAACTTTCTTAAACCCCCCTGGCCCTCGTCCCTCTTCCCCACGTTTGAAATGGTATCAAAAGTGAAATAAACTTGGGGTAAAGAGAACTGCCCTTCTCCTCGCCAAGGTGTCTTTCACCGCAGAAGGGCTGGGGGGTTTTCAACTGCACTGCTCCCCGCGCCGCTACTCTGGTCGTCCTAACAGCGGCCACTGTACCTGTCCTTCCACACAGCGCCCGGTCCTTGACAACACTTTGCCAGTTAGGCGGAGCAGACAGGAAGGCCTCCCTTTTTAGGGAGAAGAAAATAGCTCCTAAGTAGGGAAGGAAGTAACCTAGTGACTGATTCCAAATTCTTTTCTTTTTTCACTAAATT
>NW_024424008.1:30826845-30978078 GCF_017311325.1 Ursus maritimus
GAAAGGAAAGGAAAAGAAGAAAAAGAAAGTTTTCCCCAGCAACAAAGTTTTAATTTAAAAAAATATATATGAGGATAAATGGGTGGACAAAGTATTGAAAAGAACTTTACCTCCTCTGAATCACTGAATTAAAGTCAATTAAATAGCATTCAAGATGGTAGAACGAAGAGGAAGACGCCCGGGCTCACGTCACTTCCAAATTAAAGGAATTAAAGAGAGGCTCTGGGATTGCGTGTGGAGCAGCGAGGTGAGAAGCCCAGGGATGGGGAACGAAAACTTGACTGGAAGGGACAAATGAATAAACGGATTTGCAGGTTCTTCCAAGCACTCACTTTAACGTCAGGGAAACGGAGGCACAGCCAAGCTAGGTGACTTGCCCAAGGCCACACAGCTAGAACCCACACCTGCTCCCCCGGGGAGACCCGGCTCTGGACTCTGCGCTACCCCGCGGACACCCCGGGCTCTCCCCGCCGGCGCGCGCCCCCGCCGGACCGCGCACGGTTCACGTCCAGCCCCCCGCGCAGCGGCCGGCCTGTAGGGGTCCCCGGCCCCCCGCCCTGGGCAGGCCCGTCGGAGGGGCGAGGTGGAGGACCGGGGGTCGAGACCTGGGCGCGGAGGCCGGGGCGGGTTACCTGCGCTGCGCCGCGCTCTCCCGAGAGGTCTGAGGCCCCCGGAGCAGGAACGCCAGGGTCGCCCCCCGCCCGGCCCGCCCCGAGGGGCCCCGCCGCCCGCCGCCGCGCTCCCGCCACCAGGCCCGCCCGCCGCGCGGCCGCCGAGACCGTTAGGGCCTCTCCCTCCCGGCCTGCCGCGCCTCCACTGGTTGCCATGGGGACGCGGCCGGAACTCGCCGCCGCCCGGGAGGGGTGCGGGGGGATGGGCTAGGCAGCCGCCGGGGAGCGGCCTTTGCTGGGGGGTGGGAGGGGGGCTCCCGGGTCCTCGCCGCCCCGCAGTTCCGCCTCCGGTGTGTGCTCCCTAGACGGAGTCCTCCCTGAGACCGCATTCGGTGCTTTCCTCTTCGTGGCTCTCACTAGCCCAGGGTCGGGCACCCAACAGGGGTCGGAGAAGTATTTGTTGAATGAAGGAAGGAAAAGGGGGGGTGCAGAGGGGAGAGGGTCTGCATCCAAGTTTCTTTTCTTTTAAGATTCCATTTTTAAGTGATCTCTACACCGAAGGTGCAGCTCGAACTCACAACCCCAGAGGTCAAGAGTCGCGAGCTCTACTTGGCTGAGCTCCCTGCATCCAACTTTCTTAAACCCCCCTGGCCCTCGTCCCTCTTCCCCACGTTTGAAATGGTATCAAAAGTGAAATAAACTTGGGGTAAAGAGAACTGCCCTTCTCCTCGCCAAGGTGTCTTTCACCGCAGAAGGGCTGGGGGGTTTTCAACTGCACTGCTCCCCGCGCCGCTACTCTGGTCGTCCTAACAGCGGCCACTGTACCTGTCCTTCCACACAGCGCCCGGTCCTTGACAACACTTTGCCAGTTAGGCGGAGCAGACAGGAAGGCCTCCCTTTTTAGGGAGAAGAAAATAGCTCCTAAGTAGGGAAGGAAGTAACCTAGTGACTGATTCCAAATTCTTTTCTTTTTTCACTAAATTGCAAGAATAACTGACGATAGAAGCTCTGTCTCATAGCTCTGATTTCAAAGAACAGGAAAGAATATATGCATATACACATGTATACACACGATTTTTTCTGTTGATACCTTGGGTAATATTTTTTTTATTTTTTTATTTTTTAAAGGTTTTTATTTATTCATTTGACAGAGAGACAGCCAGTGAGAGAGGGAACACAAGCAGGGGGAGTGGGAGAGGAAGAAGCAGGCTTCCAGCGGAGGAGCCTGATGTGGGGCTCAATCCCATAAGGCCGGTATCACGCCCTGAGCCGAAGGCAGACGCTTAACGACTGCGCTACCCAGGCGCCCTCCTTGGGTAATATTTTTAAGCACTTGAATTTGTATTTGGAAAATATTTTTGAATCAATTTTAGGAACAGCATTCTTTCTCAAAAATCCGATTGATTAACATCTAATTCTTAAAATCTTTTCTTTGCACTCCACTTTCATGACATTAACATTAATTTGCTCCTTAAAATGGCGATCCATTTAACATTGACCCCAGTCCCTCCATCCAGGTTCCATTTGAATTTCAAAAAACCATCTGCTGTTTCTTGACAAATTGAGTTTCCTAGATGAATTATGTAAAGTAACTTAGGTCATTAGTTCTAATAAGTGTTTCACAGCTCTCATTGTGATTGAATGAAGAGAGTGATCATTTCATCTTAACTTGCAACTTTCCATCATTCTGGAAACCGTAAGTCATATTCTTTATTCTTGTCCAAAATTAATGGGTCAATGTCTTTATTGTGCCCCGAAGAAAGGAAAGAGGAAGGAGGAACAAAATTTAATGAAGTTTCAGGATGCCCGATCGCACTCACACGGTGTAGTGCTTTACCATTGGTAAGTACTTTCATGCTCATTATTTCCTTAGATCCTCAGTGATGAGGTTGTGGGATATCCCTGAGGTTCAGTGGGGTGGAGTCCGGAGCCGACGACCAAGAAAGAATTCTTGAAGTGTCTTTCGTGCAAAATGGTGGTTTATTAAAGCACGAGGACAGGACCCGTGGGCAGAAAGAGCTGCTGCCCCAGGTTGTGAGGGGTGGCTGATTATATACTATGGGGTTGGGGGAGGTAAGGAAAAAGGGAGGCTGAGAAAGCACTTTCGTATGCCAAAGAAGACTCGCAGGATACTGGAGGCCTTGCCATTGTCCAGTTAATGTTGTTTACAGTACTTTCCTCCTATCACGTGTCCTTATCAATGGGCTGCAGGTTTAGAAATTCCATTTTATTTACATTTCCTTCTGCCTCAGCTTCCCTCAATTTTATGGAGGGGATGGTAATGTTAGGACTCCAGGAAACTGAATTATGGGTCTCTGGAAGTTAGGTTATTGATAAGAAAGCTTCTTCCTTGTAAATCACTAGGACATGTGTAAACTGAGGGAGGCTCAGGTCTTGCAGGACTGTGATCTCTGTTAGTTAACTGTTTTTTCCTTTCCTTAGCTTTAGGGCACCCAGGGGTGCCTGAGGAATGTTGCATACATCCTGGGGCGGGGAGGGAGGTGGAGGTTGCAGGGTGTCAACTTCTGCTTTGTCCTCAGCTTACCTTCTGTTCCCTCATCACTCAGACTACCACGTGACATGTGTAACAGGGGTTATTATAGCTCCTTTTAGCAAATTAGGAACCTAAACCTCAGAAAATGGATTTGTCCAAGATGACACATGTAGTTCAAATGCAGCTAATATAATGAACCTAGATCATCTCAAACTCTGTCCAAAAGTTAAGGTTCAGTAGGTTTCTTGAGCAGACAGAATCTTGCATAGGAACTGTAGATGTCACATTTTTACAAGAAAGAATGGGTGTGGGCAGGGCTTGCAAAGTGTAAATATGTGATGGAGTTTAAGAAAATTTAAATATGGAATGGAAACGCTCCATTCAATTTAATAGGAATAGAGGCTTTCTGGATGAAAGTTAAGGCTTGACATGCAAAGACCTACCTTCCCACAACCTCACCCCTTCCCCTTTCAAGTAATAAGTAATTGCAAAGACCAGAATTTACCCTGAAGTGTAGTTATCATTGTATCTTTTCAGATGAAATTGTTTTGAAAAGGATGAGGAAAGCAGGAAGTCTCCCAGTCTAGAGGAGGGGAAGAGTGTGACCAGGCTGCTGGTAAGAGATGGCAAGAGAGCTCAGTCCTGCTAGAGAATTGGAGGACACAGCAAGGCCACAATAATACATAAAATATAACCAGAAATGGTCAAAAGAGCATATAGGAGACATATATGTCTGAGGAATAAGAATGATTGGGGAGGAGCAGCTAGGGAACCAATAATACAATGATAAAAATCAAAGCCATAGATCGAACCTTAAAAATGGAAAAACTGTCATTAACAAAATAGTTTTCACTGCAACACTTGCAATAACAGCACAGGAAAGGAACGTGCACTTTAGTATATGCAGGGTTATATAAATCAGCTTAACATCTGTCTTTTTTACAATGAAAAGATTTTTAGAATATCTTCAAAAGAAGGTTTAAGATTATATATACATTATAACAAAAAGCTAAGTCTATCTTATCCATGGAAAATATTTTAGAAGAAACTTTAACATAATAATGATCAAAATAATCATAAAACCGGAAGAAACCATAAAAGGATCATGGTTCAACCCTTTCATTTTCTATAAAGAAACTCAGACCTGAAGAGTTAAAATGAACTACCTTCATTGCTAGTTAAGAACAAAGAGATTAGAATGCAGGTGTTTTTTTCTTATTATATCATGCTACTTCTATAAATGGAAACAAGTTGAGGAATTTCCTGGAGATACTTCAGTACATATTCTAGTTGGAAAAATAACTATTCAGGAAGGGGAAATTCGGTCTTTAGAACCAAGATCCTAGCATACCACTGTCTGATAGAAATATAATGCAAACCACTTATGTAATTTCAAATATTGTAGTAGTCAAATTAAAAAAAATAAAAAGAAGTAGGTGACGTTAATTTTAATAATATACTTACTTAACTCAATGGACTCAAAATATTATTTCAACATATAGTCAATATAAAAAATTATTGAGATATTGTACATTTTGTTCCACACTAAGTTTTCAAAATCTGGTGCGTAGTTTATACTTATAGCACAATCGATTCATAGAGCATATTCAAGTGCTCAATAGCCACACGTGACTGGTGGCTACCATATTGGACAGCACAGCTCCAGAATACAGGTGCCTGGCCAATGTACTAAAGCCCTTTGTTAAGTGCGAAGGGTCATGCAATGAAAGAGATTCTAAATTATTTGGATGTGATCTGAAAGGAACTATGAAAGTCTCCTCCATCAAAATCCTCATTAAGTGTCTCTAGGTTGGAAGAGGAATCAGGCATCTGAAGAGAAATACATAACTGGCATCCTTAGCCAGACAGGGAGAGGTCTTTCACTGCATTATGATTCACGGTCCTATCAATTTCCCTAGTAAGGGCTGCTTCTCCAAAGAGAATTCAGAGTAAATGAATCCAGAGTACCTCTTAGTTTTGGCTGGCCAGGGGACTAGGTGCCAAAGGAGTATGTCCTCCTGATGGGAATTATAAACATCAGGACTTGTTGTAGGTTCAGAAAACAAAACCAAAGTCTTTGGAAAATGGCAATCATAATTTTTTCCCTGGATTTTCCCTTCTTATAGACTCTTAGTGTTTTAGCACTGTGGTTTTGAAAAGTCATCCTCTCTTGCGTATTAAGGGAAACCAAAGATTTTTATTATAGTCTTGAGCTAAAGTTTCACGGTTGGAATAACTTATTTCCTAGACTCAGGCATGCCAGGGGCAATGAAAAGTCGCCAGTGGGGAAAATGAATTTGGAGCCCCCTCTGGGGAGTCAGCTCTTTCTAGAAGTTCATCTCTGTTAAAGCTTTTCAGGTCCAAGCTAATATGATAGTGACAAATTACGGGTCAAAATCTAGGAAAAGGCAAGAACCTAGAGAACTGGGCCCAGGACACACTGCTGCTTTTGCCTGGGAGGCATTTGATGCTCTGGAAGTAATAACTAGAAAACTGAGTGGCAGTTTCGTGGTCTTATGAAGCAAAGGGGACAAAAGACAAAGCCTAGTCTCACTCCAGATAGGGAGTTCTGCCTTTAAATTGGAATCCCACAGGGCTTTGCCCTCAGGCAAATGGTGAGATGGAAATAAATAAGCACCCTCACCCACTTGCAACCCAGTTTTGGATTGCCTGGGTAATTCAGGACACCCTCCGTCCCTGAGCATGGATGAGGCAGTATTGGGCAGGTAGATAAAGACCCCCGGAAGAAGAAAGCAGACGTTTTCTTTGGTGAAGATTAAAATCATTCTAGGGGCGCCTGGGTGGCACAGCGGTTAAGCGTCTGCCTTCGGCTCAGGGCGTGATCCCGGCGTTATGGGATCGAGCCCCACATCAGGCTCCTCTGCTATGAGCCTGCTTCTTCCTCTCCCACTCCCCCTGCTTGTGTTCCCTCTCTCGCTGGCTGTCTCTATCTCTGTTGAATAAATAAATAAATAAAATCTTAAAAAAAAAAAAAATCATTCTAGGCCTCAAATTACTCCGAAGAATAATTTCTCAAATACAACGACCAGAACATACTCAAGTATAATCCAGGGCCAGGAAACAAGATACCATCAGGGAAAACCAGTAGAAACTACAGGCCACAGAAACAAAACCACAGAAGCCTTAGATCCTGGAATCAGAAAACAATTGTAAAACTATGAATAGGTTGGTTAAAGACATAAAAGACAAGATCGAAAAAGTCTTTAGGGAGACTAAATGTAAAAAGTGACAGTGGGACATCTGGGTGGCTCAGTCAGTTGAGCACCCGACTCTTGGTTTTGGTTCAGGTCATGATCTTGAGGTTGTGGGATCAAGCCCCAGGCCGACTCTGTGCTCAGTGCAGAGTCTGCTTCCGATTCTCTCTCCCTCTCCTTCCCACTCACTCTCACTCTCTCTCTCAAGTAAATAAATAAAGTCTTAAGAAAAAGTGATTTAGGGGCCCCTGGGTGGCACAGCGGTTGGGCGTCTGCCTTCGGCTCAGGGCGTGATCCCGGCGTTCTGGGATCGAGCCCCACATCAGGCTCCTCCGCTAGGGGCCTGCTTCTTCCTCTCCCACTCCCCCTGCTTGTGTTCCCTCTCTCGCTGGCTGTCTCTATCTCTGTCAAATAAATAAATAAAATCTTTAAAAAAAAAAAAAAAAAAAAAAAAAAAAGAAAAAGTGATTTAGCATATTTGAAAAGGAACCAAATAGAAATTGTAGAACTAAAAAATATTGCTAACAACCAAAATTAAGAACACGACAGATATGTGTAATAGTTTGATATGGGTGCAGAATTTGTGAACTAGAAAACAGATCAGAAGAAAGTTTACAGTTAGTAGAGAGAAGACAAAATAAAGAAAAAGATGAAGGCTTTAAGATGCAGGTTTACCACTTTAGTACTTTTTAATATAATTATTTGTTGTTATGAAAATAAAATAGATAATATATATGAACATACCTAGTACACGCCCTAGCCTATAGTGGGTACTCAAGAAGTATTTGTGTAGTTTGAAATAAAAAAAATAATTTGCATAACTTGCAAATCATCTTTGTCAGTTTTTATAATTCCCATTTCTGCATCAAATGTTCAAGCTTCTCTTTTAATTTTTTAAACATATTACTCATAGTCATTTTTTATTTTGTGTCCTACAATTCCAATCTCGAAAATTTCAAGAACTATCCATGCTAGTTCTTAGCATGTTGTCTTATTTGTGTGTGTGTGTGTGTGTGTGTGTGTGTGTGTGTGTTTTATGATTTTTGACTATGAGATAATTTGGGGAGAAGAATTTCTTTCTGTGACATCTTTGAGGCTACATTAAGGTTAAATTCTTCCAGAGAGGATTTGCATTTGCTTTTGGAGTTGCCTTGGAAACTACTCAACCCTGAACCACTTTATATTAAATTCTTCACGGGAAACTTTTCAGACAACACAGGTAATATGAATGAATGAAAAATAAGCTTATGATACAAATTTCCAGAGAAAGAATTTCCCTTCACCCAGGGCCAAAGTCAAGATGGATGTGTTTTCCTCTGTTCTATTGTTGTGACTTAAAAAAAAAAAATACTTTTATTTTAGAACAGTTTTAGATTTACAGAAAAACTGTAAAGATAATATAAAAAGTTTCCATATACCCCACAACCAGTAGACCTTATTAACAACATCTTACATTCGTATGGTCATTTTGTTACAATTAATAAACCAATACTGGTACATTATTATTAAATAAAGTCCATATTTTACTCATATTTCTATAGTTTTTACCTACTGGCCTTTTTTCTGCTGCAGGGTCACATCCAGGATTACACCTCACATTCAGTTACCATGTCTCCTTGGACATTTCTTGGCTGTGACAGCTTCTAAGAATTTCCTTGTTTTTCATCATCTTGACAGTTTCAAGAAGTACTGGTTAGGGATTTTGTGGACTGTCCCTCAAATGGAATTTGTCTAGTGTTTTTCTCCTGATGAGACTGGGATTATGGATTTGGGAGAGGAAGATCACAGAAATAAACTGCCATTTTTAACACAGGACCAAGGGTACCTGCTATTAACCTGATTCATGTTGATGTTGATCTCGGTCACCTGGTTGAGATGGTGTTTGTCATTCCTCTCCACTGTGAAGTTACTCCCCCAGCCCTTTCCAAACTGTACGCTTAACAAGAAAGTCACCGTGTGAGGCCCGTACTTGAGGAATAGAAATCTGCTCCAGCACCTTCTTAAGGGTAGAGTAGGTTTTTTATTTAAAAGGGTTTTTTTTTTTTAAAAGATGTATCTATTTATTTGAGAGGAAGAGACAGACAGCTGGAGTGGGGAGATGGGGAGGGGCAGAGGGAGAGAGAGAATCCTTATGCAGACTCCCTGCTGAGCATGGAGCCCAACATGGGGCTCAGATCATGACCCGAGCAGAAGGCAGACGCTTAACTGACCAAGCCACCCTGACACCCTGAGATTTGTTTTTAAAGATTTTATTTATTTATTTGAGACAGAGGCAGAGAGAGCACGAGTGGGGGGAGGGGCAAATGGAGAGGGAGAGAAACAAGCAGACTCCCCCTGAGCGGGGAGTTGGACAAGGCAACTCCATTCCTGAGATCATAACCTGAGCCGAAGTCAGACACTTAACCGACTGAGTTTCCCAGGCGTGCCAAAATGCCAGGAGATTTTTAACAGATGCTATGCTCGGTGGATTTCACTATGCTTCTTAAATCTTGTACAGAAAGTCATTTTCATCATAGACAAATAAACCAACCACTGTAGTAGTAGAAATGGAAAGAAAAAAGAAAAGAAAAGAAGAGAAGAGAAGAGAAAAGAAAAGAAAGGAAAAGAAAAGAAAAAAGAAAAGGAAAAAGAAAAGAAAGAATTATGATAAAAGAAGTGACAAGATGTCCTTGCAAATGACTGTTAAAAATCATCCAGGTAATTCTGGTATTCTACTTTTCTCTCACGGAACATTTCTTTTCTTTTCCTTTTAATAATCCCTTTTCTGAAGCTGTTCAAACCTCATTAAATTGTCATGTTGTCACAGTAGCCTTATCTCCAAATGTGAATTAACTGTATGTTGACTTGAAGACACATTTTTTCTTCCATAGTGTTATGCCAATATTGCCAGTGAGGGGATTTGCACTACTTTGAAAACTCTCAAGTAATAAAATTCTATTAATCATGGTGCTGGGAAGCTTCAAAGTATATCTTCATGCTCATGTTCAGAAACCTAAATGGCTTTTTTTTTCAACTGCAGCAATTTCACTGGAATAATAGAGTTCTATAGTGGCGACTTATCTCCTTTAATTAAGGTATTTGTCAGAATTAGGCATACCAGGATATACGTTCTCATTCTGTATACCATAAAGCATATTCTGGGCTTGCTTTCACTTAAGCTCAGGAATGCAGGTCCAGGCCTATAAGAGATTGAGTATATTTCCTCTTAGGCTAAGAATGGCAAATAGTTTTCATTGGAAGACCCAGCTTCATTAGACCTAGAAACAGATATTGGGAAGGTTTGTGAGTCTGTTCCCAGGCCCCGGAGGGAAAGAGAGCTGTTATCTATTAGTAATGTCTCCCACACACAAACAAGGGTAGCACTGTGTCGGGCATTTCACTCTCCAAAAGACAGTTCTCATTATTTGTTTTCTTTCCTTTTGTTTCAATTTTAATTTTTATCAAACTTATACATATACGTGGTTAGAAACTAAAATAGTCATGGTTACAAAGCCCAATAGGAAGACAAAGGCTTATAATAAAAAAAGGTATTCTCCTGACGCATCTCTTCCCACTCCTGATTTTCACTCCCAACACGACCCTTCGAAGTTGTTGGGCTCTTCGTCTGTATTTGCCTCGGTAGTTCTCAGGGTTGTTACTTGCTAACAGCAGACCAACTCAGACAATTGGATAGCTCATGGGGGTGCTAAGCTTCTAGGAACAAAGGTTAAAGCCTTGTGACAGACTGCACTCACTGGTACCAATGCTGCTCTGAAACTCAACCTTGGGGCCACCCTCTGACGCTGAATGGTTCTGCCACTGCCTCACTGGCCGAATGTTCTCCACGGGGGCCCCTTCCTCAAGGTGTCCCCTTCTAAGGCAGATTCTCAAGGGAGCGAGTCTGGCAGTAGAGCCCGGGTCCCAGGTGGCTATGCTAGTGGCCAAGGACACTGGAACAGAATTTGGGGGTTATTTTGGAGATATGGGGCTCCTATGGCAGTGAATTTCCCAAGTACAGTAAGATGTCATACAAAGGGAGCTGGACAGCCTGAAAAGAAATGACAAATATCTATCACAGCTTTTTAATGGATGAGTTTATTGTACAACTTTTTAATTTTGTATTGTACATGTTACCTAGGGTGTCCCCGCTGTTGAAGACAATCGTAACTCCCCCAAACACAGACTTCTCTGCATCCACCCATCTACATAACCATATAATACTTTTTCTTAGATCAGTCCTGGGTTTACATTATTCTATCCATGTAAACATTACTTTTATCTGAGCCAATATTTTATTATATTCTTTCGTTATATGTGTCCCCCGAAATGAACAATTATCTCTTTTTTTATTTGATAGTTTTCTATATACCCATCATTATTAAGGCATTCTAAATTTTATTCCAGAATTGTAATTTCTGGTGTCATATTTTAAAATTTCTAGGTGATCTATTTTGTTTTTAGTTTTTTAAAAAATATTTTATTTATTTATTTGAAAGAGAGAGAGCATGAGCAGGGTTAGGGGCAGAGGGAGAAGCAGACTTGCAGCTGAGCAGGGAGCCCAACATGGGGGCTCCATCCCAGGACCCTGGGATCATATCCTGAGATGAAGGCAGATGCTTAACCGATGGAGCCACCCACCTGGGTGGTCTGTTTTCTTTTCTAAATGTCCTTTTTTCATAATTTATGTGTGTGTGTACGTCAGGGATGTAATGGTTTTTCTTATTTCCCTGAACATAATTACTGTCTGTTTTTCTTCTGCTTCCTAAGTTGTCAGTTTCGCCTGTGTTATCTTTTCTATCAGTTTTGGTCTCCGTGATGTTAAAAGTTGCCCTCAAATCTCTCATCATTCTTATATTGGTTCAAATTTGAGAAAGAAGCCCTATATTGTGAAACAGAGTAGGACTTATTAACGACTGGGCTTCACTGAAGGATAACTGGGCTGAACACGAACATTTCGTTGGGGGACTCCCAGGTGTCAACATTTAATTTTTTTCCTCATTTTTCTCTTTGGCTGATCACTTTCCTCTGAGAGAATTCCTTCACTATCCTGCCCTTCAATATGGCAGCATCTAAGAGCTGAGCCATGGAAGAGGTTGTTTAGAATGGAGGTTTTCATTCCATTCTCCTGTGTTTGGCATGGTAGCCCTGTTCTTTCTGCTGAATGCACTAAGTCCAGGGACCCCTGGTTTGCCATCTTCAGAGAGTAAACATCTGATTTTCTGCCAGCTTCATGAAAAGGCACTTACCCAGCTGGGGAAAGAACCTGGGTAATGATCTATATCCTATGTAGACTTTCAACCAACCGTCTTGTTTTCTTCTCTATCTGTTGCCCCTTATTCTGAAGTACTTGGTAGAGTCAGTTCTTGAACTTGTTTTTTTTTTTAGATACTTGGCATGGGTTGATATGCTTCTTAGGTTTAGTACTGGTGGGCTTAGATTTCAGCTTCCTATGGTCTGTGGAGTTAGTCACCATTTCTCCATGGTTAGTATTGTGAGAGTTATCCAGAGCCATCATCCAGCTGCTAAAATTATACCACTGTCTTCTTTCCTATTCTTTCCCTCTCTCCTTCTCTTCCACCATCTCTACCTGTATCTCCCTCGCCCCCTTTCTTCTCTCTCACTCTGTGTGTGTGTCTGTCTGTCTGTCTGTGTCTGTGGGTCTGTGTGCACTTGTGTTTGTAACCCTTTACTGTCATTGTTGTGGAGTTTTAGGAGGGAAGAATAGGTAAAGTTTGTTAAATCTTCCATATTTCTGTGTTAATTAGAAATCCTTTGTTACATATTCCTTCTTAAAATCTTGTCAGCATTTACCATGTAGTACCACAAATAGAATTGAAATTGTGTTTTTCACAATTCATGCATCTGCTTTTATCAACTTTTAACAAACCAAATCTTCAGTAGGGAAAAATTGATTTTCTTCTTGGATATTTGATCATTATGTTGAGACTTGGGTGGGGGTCTCATCTCTGTTCTCTTTCAATCTCAATTCAGTATTTAGAGCTAACTGTTAAATCTCTCCCAGTTATGCACCTTGCTACCTTCTAATTATAAAAGCAACACACGTTTCTTTCAGCAAGTTTGGAAAACACAGAAGAACACAAAGCGGTAAAAAAAAATCTTTACTCTTTTTTCAAAGTAATATGCAAAATTCACTCCTTTTCAGTCCCACAAGGCTGATTTGTAACCATCTACCAGATCTCTGTAAGCACTATCAACATTTTGGTCTGTAGGCTTCTAGATATTTCTATGTTTATACCTACATATGCAAGGTTAGATTTGTTTCTCCCAAAATATAGGATCATGCTATATATATTATTATAAAACTTGCTCTGTTCTTTTTTACTCAATGGTATATCAACAATATTTTTCTAAGTTAGTATTTTTTTACATACTTCATTATTTTTAATGGGTATTGAGGTAGTTTTAAGATACATTCATAAATAAAATAACTCCACTAATTCTTGATAGTCCTCTCCAAAAGGTGGAGTATAATTTCCCTCTTCTGAGTGTGGGCTTAGTGGCTCACTTCTAATGAATAGAATATGGCAGAAGTGACAGTGTGTGACGTCTGAGAATAGATCATAAAAGATATTGCAGCTTCCCCTTTGCTCTCTCTCTCCCAGACCACTTATTCAAGAGGAACCCAGTTCTGTGTCACCAGGACACTCAAGCAGCCCTGAAGAAAGGCCCACATGGCAAGAAACTAGGGGCCCCTGCCAATAGCCAGTGAGGAACTGTGGCCCTCTGCCAGGATACATTTGAATGGACCATCTTGGTAGTGGGTCTGCCAGCCCCAGTCAAGCCTTCCCATGAATGTAGCCCTGACTGACATCTTGACTGTAATCTCATGAGAGACCCTGAGCCAAACTACTCAGGTAAGTTGCTTCCTGATTCCTGACCCACAGAAACTGTGATATCCTACATGGTCGTTCTAAGCCGCTATGTTTCGGAGTAATTTGTTACACAGCAGTAAATAACAGATACTGCTTTTGGTAACCGGAAATTGGGTGCTGTCATATTAAAACCTAAAAATGTGGGAGTGGCTTTGGAATCGGATAGTGGGCAGAGGCTGTCGGGGCTTTGAGGAAGGGTGTTAGGAAAACCTAACGAAACTTTTACTGAAAGCTTGATTGCCATTGGAAAGCTGTGGGTGAAAGCTCAAGAGCAAGTAAGCAAAAGCTTTATGGAAACTGGAGAAAGGGGGATACTTGTTATGTAATGGCAGGAACCTTAGTCATAGTGACCCCTGTGGCAATGTGGAAAGTCGAACATGCACCTAATGAACTGGGTGATCTAGCTAAAGAGATATCCAGATGAAGGCCCGAGGTGCACCCGAGTTCTTCTTGCCAGTGACAAGAATGTGTGAGAAGAAAGAGGGAAACTAAAGGAGGGCTTGTTAAACATGGAGAAGCCAGACTGGATGGTTTTGAGGATTGCCACCGCTTCCAAACAACAAACAAAGCGAAAATTCAGAAATGGCTTCCCAACAAAGATCAAATTGAGGCCACTGCCAGGAGACATAGTCTAGAAATAAGGCCGAGGGTGCAGTTACAGAAAACCTTGTTTATGACCTCAGGAAGATCTAGCTAAGATGGTGCCTCAGAAAGCCATTCAAACAACAGGGCTTTAAAGAAGCTCAAGGATGTTGTCCTTCCATAGTTCAGCAGAAGTCCAGGGTCAAGAGAATTTACCTTGAAGAGACTTGGGGGTGTGGCTTTTGTTTAATGAAAGGGACCTGAATAAGATTCATAGGAGGCCCACAGATTCCTAAAAATAAGTATAATTCCAGAAATACCACTGGCTTAGACTGAAGGCGACAGAGATAGTACATCGTGAAATGAGGCATTTGGAATCCAAAATTTTATTGAGAAAGCTAATCAGCTCCAAAACAGGCTACTTTCAAGGAAAAGGAAGGATAAATCAGGAGAGGTAATCAAGAACCCAGAATGTGGAGTCAAGGGCCACAGAGAATCATTCCTGGGCGGGAAGGAGTAAGACTGAATTCAAACCAAGAAACTTCTAACTTGTGACTTGGAACAGTGATTGCTTGGGGCCTCCCCTTTTCCCTCTTTTTTTTTTTTTTTTAAGATTTATTTATTTATTTATTTGACAGAGATAGAGACAGCCAGCGAGAGAGGGAACACAAGCAGGGGGAGTGGGAGAGGAAGAAGCAGGCTCATAGCAGAAGAGCCTGATGTGGGGCTCGATCCCATAACGCTGGGATCACGCCCTGAGCCGAAGGCAGATGCTTAACCGCTGTGCCACCCAGGCGCCCCCCCTTTTCCCTCTTTTTGAACAGGAATGTCTAGAGTGGTTATCCTTTGCCTGTCCCGCATATGTATATTGGGTGTGTATGCGAGCAGATAACTTGTCTTTTTGGCTCATAGGGCTTGAGATCGAAGGAACGGTATTCGAGGAGCTGCACTTAAGGAGTGCCACCTGAGAAGCTTCAGCCATACCTGGATCCAACTACCACGACCTGTTTCTGAACTCTAAGCTGGTACTGTAAAGGATTGAGATTTGGGGGACAGGGTAGGTTTGGAAAGGGGTGAGTATACTTTCTATGTGAAAAGAATTTTAATAATTTGTGGCTGGAGGACGAGTTGGTACAGTTTTAAAATATGCCCATGAATCACTTTTCTTTGAACTTAGACTGGACTTGATGACTTGGAGTCTGGGAGAATGGATAGAATGTTGATATTGTCGAATATTGTAGAAATGATGGTGTATGACTTCTAAGGCGAGGCCATAGTAAGCATGGCAGCTTCCTTCTTGCTCTCTCTTAGATCACTGTCTCTGGGGGAAGCTAGCGGCCATGTCATGAGAAATCTCAAGCAGTTCTAGGGAGAGGTTCATGTGGTCCGTGTGGAGAGGGATTGAGGCCCTCTGCCAACAGACATGTGAGTGAGGCTTCTTGGAAGCAGATCCTCCCATCCCAGTCAAGCCTTCAAAGACTGCACTCCTAGCAAACATCTTGACTCATGATAGACGCTGAGCTGGAACCACCCAGCTAAGCCACAGCCAAATTCACCACCCTCAGAAACTGTGAGATAATAAAGAGTTGTTGTTTTGAACTGCTGATCTTGGGGATAACTTATCACACAGAAATATATATACCAGAAGTATGTTGTTCTCCCCCTTCCTTTTTTGCAGTTATAAACAATGCTGCAACAAACCTCCTTGTATATCTGTCTTTACGTTCTCAAGATATTATTTCTGTAGGATGAATTCTTTTTTTATTCAAGATTTTATTTATTTATTTATTTGGGGGAGAGAGAGAGCACAAGCAGGGGGAGCAGCAGGCAGAGGGAGAGAGAAAAGCAGGCTCCCCGCTGAGCAGGGAACCCAATGTGGGGCTCGATCCCAGGACCCTGGGGTCATGACCTGAACTGAAGGCAGACACTTAACCTACTGAGTCACCCAGGCAACCCTCTGTAGGATGAATTCTTAAAATTGGTCTGGCAGTGCATATTTTAAATTTAGATAGATATCATCAAATTTCCTCCCCCAAATAATTGTAACAATTTACACTCTCCCAAATGGTGGATGAGAGTGTCGCTATATCTTTGCCAGCTTACATGTTATTATTCTTTCTAATTTTTCTCAATCCTATGAGAGAAAGTATATGATATTTTTATTAACCTACATTCCTTAACTTTCGCTAAGGGTGAGCTTTTTTTAATTTAATTTTATTGTTTTATATTTACGGTTTGAAAAACCACCTTGCTTATTTCAGATGAAATTTTCCTTGCATGCTCCTATTTCTTGATCCTTCCTCTTCCACAGTGCCTTTCACATGACATAAGTGGGCAGTTTCGGAATGGATGAATAATGGAATCATTGAAATTCAGATATGCAGAAAGTCTTCATTTAACCCCATGGGATGGGCTTTTAATTGGGGAAAAAATACCTTAGCAACCAATTATTCTAATTAGCTCTTCCTTTCCCTTTTATCACTATTCAATTATCATTCAAGACTAAGCTCTTTATATTATAACTTGCTCAGGCCAATCTGTTTCTAGAAGTGGCCATATACTTTTCCTGTTTTAAACATAGCAGAATAGCTATATAACAAATAATAATAGTAGTAAATAACAATGATAATGATGCTAATTGCAACTATTATTAGGCACCTACTGTGTGACAAGTATCATATACATAACTGACCTAATTTAATATTTTTTACAGCCTGGTAGGCATTATTATTTCCCGCTATAGAAATGAGGAAACTAATATTCAATGAGGGCAAATAAATTAGCAACGATCATATTAAGTGGTAGAGCTGAGATTCAAACTCTTGTCTGTATGAATTCAGAGCCCACATTCTTTTTACGGTGCTCAGCTGCCTTTCTTGGAAATAAACATTTATACAGTTGTTTTCCCATATTGTATGTTCAAAGAAAAAGGAGGGTTCAAGAAAAGAAAACAACTGCACAATTTTAAATAATGAACACCGAAAGTATGTTTTTCTTGCCTGGAGGGCAACTGCTTACTGCTGTCGATTCCTCTCTCAGAAAAATGAACATTTTTTTTCCCCTTTCATGGTTTGCGGACTTAATTCAGCCATCAATGGGTGAGTGACTTATGCCCAGCTAAAGTGAGAAAATGCAATTGAAACACTTAACTATGAAAAGAGAAAAAAAGAAAGTGTGGTTTCCTTTCACCCGTGATCATAATTCTCTACCATCTAAGGATTGATGTCAAGCTGAGAAAATTCCCCCAGTCTGTTCAGAAATAAGACCGCATAATGAATTTCAACACAACACCACGATAATGAGATTGATGCCTTCTTTACAAAGCAATTTACAAACTTCCCGAGATAATTTGGGTTTCTGGATGTTGAGGTCACCACAGACTGAAGGCGAGTGTACCTCTCGGGTGCGTTCCAAAATGTTCCACCAGAATAATGTGAATTTATTTTTTAGAGAAGATAGCTCCCCTAAATTGCCGAAAGTTGCTTCTAACGAGCCTTGCTCGGAATCCCAGCCCCGTGGGATGCAGCCGTGTGGGCAGGAAACAGCCCCGTTGGCGAGAGCACCGTGCACTAGATTTCCTAGATTTCGGGCTCCGTACTTCCGGGCTTCTTTTTCTGGACACATCTGAGAGTTTTCATCATTTTAGTCTGGGAAAAGGAAAAGAGACAACTGTTTGGGTTTTCTTCCTCGAGCGGAAATGGCCAACTCATGTTCCCTCAACGCTGAACTCAGATGCCTCCTGGAATCGCGTTTTATTATGGGCGTGAACAACTCATATTCAGCCGCAACAGCCACGGCGCTAACGTGCTTTATACGGGGAACAAAAAGAGGCATAACCATTATGCCTTAGGTCTGCCGCACAGACCTAAGCAACGAGGGCTCTGGGAGTCATTTTTCTTCACTTTGTGTGTTGTTCCACGTGATCTTTGAAGTGTGACACTAAAATGGATAAAACACTGGTATCTCTCTAAAACAGGTGCTGCCGCCCCTCGCCGTGATGACAGAATGTTGATTCATTAATGTTTGTTTGAAGTACTTTTTCATGTATCTCTAACTCAGTTTTATTCGGCCAGCTGCACGGTAACCATTGTTTATAGGATAACCAGAAAACATGACACTCGGAGATACACAGAGAGCCATTCTTAACTCATAGAAGTCATTTCAATAAAATTAAATAACAACACAATAACCATAATTGAATTTCCTACTATGAATTTCTGTGTTCTAAATATGTTTTAAAGCCATATTGTCTTGTTTTATAAATGGCTATATTGAGGTCTTTAATTTGTATATTGGGAATTCATGTTTAGCCTAATACAGATATGAATGGTTACATATAGAAATAGTTATAGATATTTATATAAACACGGGTTAGTATAGACATAAATATTTCCTTGCTTGTCAGCTAAGAGGGCCTAAAATCAGTGACACCCAAGTAGAAATGAACATACCTACTGCTCATGTCTTGGTTTCTAATTGCCCTTTAAATACAAAGAAACATAGATCCTTGGAGAAATAGCTGATTCTAGGACTGACGCAGGAAATATACATATACGAGATGAGCCTGGTACATCGTATAATGGCAGAAAGCAATGGAGTGCTCTCAAAATACAAAACTAAACTAAACTAAACCCCACAATAATGAAGGTATGTCAAAGGAACATAGAAATTAACTGAAAGAACTCCCAATGGCCAAAACTAGAACAATTTGAGAAGTAGCTTTGCATTATAATTCAAAATATGCAGTAAATATCCATGAGTCCATTCTGATATAAATAAATGGGAAAGATGAGACAAATCTGTGAAGAAGAATTTCAAATAATTTTTATAAATACTCTACTCTTGGGGCACCTGGGTGGCTCAGTTGGTTGAACATCCAAGTCTTGGTTTCAGCTCAGGTCATGAACCCAGGGTCCTGGGATCCAGCCCCATGTCAGGCTCAGTGGGAAGCCTGCTTCTTCCTCTCCCTCTGCTGCTCCCCCTGCTTGTGCTCTCTCTCTCTCTCTCTCTGTGTCAAATAAATAATAAATAAAAAATTTTAAATTTTAAACAAACAATCTGTCTTTGGCATTTTTCAATGGCACCTTTATATTTCTTGGAATTTGACTGTATTTGCTTCATTTTTATATTAATCACATGGCTAGTATGCCAAGGCAAACGTTTACTACTTGAATTGTCTGGCCCACAGAGTTTCAGAGGGGTTGTATTTCAGGTCCCAAAACAGAAGACCTAACAGTGCATGGTAAATGAGATATGGCACAATATGGATAACGGTAAAATGTTAGAAAAAGCACCAGAAAACCTCGCACCCAGATTCTGCCAAACTGGTAGAGCGACTTTGGGCAAGCCACTTAACCTCCGGATCTGATTTCTCTCATCTGTGAAATGAGATGATTGGGTTTAATGATCTCTAGGATGATTCCCTGCACCCAAATCCCTTAATATCGACATGGCATGTTTTACATCTTTAGGGTTCCTACGGATGAGCAATTAAACATAGAAAGTATGTGGGTAGGGTAGACTGTATTGTGTTAGGGAAACCAAAAAAGCACAACCAGTATTAAGAACAATGCTAAGACTGACTTATTTCACTTAGTGTAATATACTATAGGTCCATCCATGTGGTCTCAAATGATACAATCTCATCCTTTTTATGGCTATGCAATCTTACACACACACACACACACACACACACACACACACACACACACACACCACATTTTCCCTATCCTTTTGTCTATTGATGGATGCTTAGGTTACATACATAATATTCCATACATGCACATATGCACATATACACCACATTTTCCTCATCCATTCATCTATTGATGGATGGTTAGTTTCTTCCATATCTTGATTATTGTAAATAATGCTGCAATAAACAGGGGTGTATATATCTTTTCAAATTAGTTGTTTTTTGTTTGGATAAATACCCAATAATGGAATTATTGGGCTATGTGGTATTTCTATTTTTGATTTTTTAAGGAACCTCTATATTATTTTCCACAGTGGCTACACCAATTTACATTTCTCCACAACCTCACCACCATGTGTTATTTCTTGTCATTTTGATTTTAGCTATTTAGAATAGGGGTATGATGATACCTTATTTTGGATTTGAATCACTAAGTTGTACACCTGAAACTAATGTAATATTGTGTGTCAGCTATACTCAAATTAAAAAAAAAAGAGGGGTGCCTGGGTGGCACAGCGGTTAAGCGTCTGCCTTCGGCTCAGGGCGTGATCCCGGCGTTATGGGATCGAGCCCCACATCAGGCTCCTCCTCTATGAACCTGCTTCTTCCTCTCCCACTCCCCCTGCTTGTGTTCCCTCTCTCGCTGGCTGTCTCTATCTCTGTCAAATAAATAAATAAAATCTTTAAAAAAAAAAGATACTAAATTAAAAACAAATAAACAACCAGAAAAAAAGAACATCAAGACAAGTAATAGTGTATGCACATGGGGACCCATTTGGGTAATTTAAGGTTGCCATAATTATGTTTAGTTAGAAAAGGTATTAAGAAACTGAGCATCATTTAGAAAATAGCTCTGTGGGGGTTACTTATTTAAAAAATAAAGCTCCCCCCAAAGGAAACAATAAAACCCCTAAAGGTATCAAAGTGACCCATATGTTTTTGTTTGTTTGTTTATGGACAATTATAAAAAGGAATAGTGTACTTCTTTGGTAAGGAGACCAACCTTGGTTGGGTTGCATACAGTTGACAATTCAGATCACAGCCTTAGCCCTGTCTCACAAATTTAGACAAATTAATTATTTTTTCTTTATTTCTGGTCATCAGTTAAATTTTGAAGGCTTAGCATTTACTTTTTAGTACTGTATAAAAGAACATAATTCAGCAAAATGGTTTAGATGACTTTAGAGTCAGAACTGGATTTGAATCCCAGCTCCACGACTTACCTCCTGTGTGTTCTTGGGAAAATAAAATACTCTTTCTGAGCTCAGTTTCCTTATCTGAAATAAGGTAGAAATCTTCCTTTTTTTCCCCCTTTTTTCTTTTGGTCTGCCTAGCAGTTTTTCACCTTCTTTTGGAACTCCTTTTTTTTCCGTAGGGACACTCACTCCATGTGGTTAGTTCAGGTAGGGGCTGAACCCACTCTGTCTTATCCACATGGTTGGGTATGACCCAAACCTGGGTAACCACATTACCCCTCTCCCTAATCACTATCAACCTCAGGGATAAGTAGGTGACCCAATGCAGTAATCAGACAATTGTCTGAGATTTAACTCCCAGAGCTGTAGGGAAGATGCTCCCTTGCTCTTTGGGTTCCTAAGGGTGACAATACAAGTTTGGGTCTGTGGATGTCCACCATGATTGCTATATGAAGAGAGACTTCCGGAGAGACAGGTAGGGATTGGGATGGACTATAGATAGCGACTGAGCTAGAAATGAGGTTAGAGATAGAGATGGGGAGAGGAATAGAGTTAGAGATATGGACAAGGATAGAGTTACAAGTGGGGTAGTGACAAGGAACAAGACAGAGGCAGGGAGGGACAAGTACAGAGTCAGATGCAGGGAGGGGTACATACAGCCCTTTAACCATGTAGTTGGAGCTCTAGATCCAGCTGAACCCGTACCCTCAGATCTTCTGGCCACACGAGCCAGTAAATTTCTTTTGCTTAAATTAGATTGAACATGATACTCTCCTCATAGGGTTATGGTAAAAATTTAATTTAAAAAAGTCCATAAAGCACTTAGCACAGATGCTTGGCAGGGCCAAGTTGCCACTGTAAGGTGCTGAAAACACAGTGACCATTATTAAAACCAATTAAATATAAAATGTACCTAATTATACTTTTATGCCACTTTTAACCCCAAAAAGACTCAAGATGAAAAAGGCAAAAGCAAAAACATTAGAACAGGAGACTATAAAATTCTAGTATGGTTTAAAAACATCATTGAGGCTCTTTGTCACAGAGGCAGCTAAGGAGTTGAAACTGTTACTTAGGTGTGCTTGGGTGGTGCAGTCGTTAAGCGTCTGCCTTCAGCTCAGGGCGTGATCTCAGTGTTCTGGGATCGAGCCCCGCATCAGGCTCGTCTGCTGGCAGGCTGCTTCTTCCTCTCCCACTCCCCCTGCTTGTGTTCCCTCTCTGGCTGGCTGTCTCTCTCTGTCAAATAAATAAAATCTTAAAAAAAAAAGAAAAAAGAAACTGTTACTTAAAGCGGGGACAGTGTTCCCTAACGGCATGAGTCCCCGGCAGAATCAGTCATTCATTCATTCTTTTACATTCAGCTTCATATGTTGAGTGACTATATTGAGCTTGATGCAAGATGTACAAGGAAGAAGTAACTGAGTCCTTACTCCCCAGCAGCTTATAGTTTAACGTGGAGACAGGCATGCAAAGGATTGCAGTACCATTAGTTAACCCAGTACAAGGGCATATTGGAGAAAGGAGTCATTACTTTGCTCTGCTTGGGGAAATCACGGAAGATCTCAAAGCGGGGGTTGAGCATTCGAGCTTGAATGTCTCAAGTCATTGAGCACTGGGAGAACATTCTAGACCGAAAGAACAAACCTCTCAGCATAGCAGTACTGCTGAGACATGCAGTTTGGAGATGAGGAGGAAAGACACACTTGAGGCTGGACAGAGAGGCCGTCATCAGATCTTGGGGGCCTCACGTGATCAGTCAAGGGTACTAGATAGGCAAGAACAGGCTCCCAGGAGCACCACAGTAACGTGGATGGCAGGGCGCAGAGTTGGGAACAGATGGCCTCAGGGGCAGGTGTGGAAGAAATGGCCAGGACGCTTTCATCAGCTGGGATTCAGTCTGCCTGAGCACACAAGGGCAGAAAAAACAATGCCTTGAACAAGATTGAGATTTATTTCTCCCTTACATAAAATACTCTGAAGATAGGTAGCCTGGGACTGGTGAGGTCTCCTGGGTGTCAGAGCACAAGTGTCCTTCCAGGTAACCATGTGGACCTCACTTGATATTTGCACAAGATGGCAGTGGGGCTCAAGCCACTGCTGGTGTCCCAGGCAGCAGGTGGATGGAAGAGGTCCAAGGAGGGTTCTTTTATGTCTTAATGTCTAAAATGAGGTCATTTGTTCACATCTAGCTGCGAGGAAGATTGGAAAATGTGTATTTTGGCGGGCAGCAATGTGTCTAGCTAAAACCCAGCATTATATTACCATAGTGGAGATAAAATGGATATCGGGAAGAAATTAGCAGTCCCCGACACAGTACTGGAGGGATGAAGCAGCATGGAGGGGAGGAGACTGAGAGCAAAGCTGTTGACCATTGCTCAAAGTGAGGAAGCAGGAACAAGTCAACTTGTACAGGCAACAACAATCACAAAGCCAAGGCCACGCTCATGCATCCGATCGTGTATTTTCTGTGTTCCATAAAGATCTGTGTGCGTGTACACACACACATACACTTACGCATACACACTGCACAATGGCTTATAAATATTGTACTACAGTTCTAAATAGTTGGGTCACAGAGATTAATAATAAATATGCAGCAGCCCTGTAAATTCTAAAACTCAGATGTTTCAGCTTTCTCTTTAATGATAATAAAGCCAGAAACATCCTTATAAATATTTTTAAACACAAACTCCTGTGCTATGCTCCTTACAAAAGTTTTCAAGCCCCGGGGAACTCTGAATATTCTATGATGCCGAAGGATTTTTGGAGATTTGGGAATTTTTGAGAGCTAGGATTTAAATGTTTGAGGGGAGAGTCAAGCTACGGATAGCCATTAAATGACGGTTTTAGACACCGTGTCTATCTGTCACTCAGAGACTGGCTTTCAGATGCCCAGGAGGACAGGTCATTAAAATAAATATTCCGGAGGGTTTTGGCATCAGCAAAGAACGAACTCATGAAATCTATGACACTGTTAGATTTCCATCTGTTGCAGGAGCCCCTGACGATACACGTGGGGTTACCGAAGCACTATTTCAAAATGATGTGAGTTGTAGGGACTGTTAATCACCTGCAGACTCACTATGCAAGGAGGACACATGCCAGGTGCTGTAGAGCAGCTGCAGTCCCCAATTTACCCTGTTCATGTCACCATTCATTTCCATGATGGCAGTCTGCTGTTCAAAATCTGCTTGAAACTAGACAAACATATGCTGGATGGCTGCTAGGTAAGCATGTTTCTCACGGTAATATATCACCCCTAGCAGGTTGCTGGATAAATTAATGTATTCCTGATCTGCAAGAATCATTTGGAATTGTCTCTGGACATCTATGTCAAAACCTTAAAGTGCTAGAGAAGAGATGAGGTCGAAACTCACAGGCTTGCCAGAACCATGACAGAGCATTCTACGGTTGATGCTAATATATTGTAAAGTGTGTGCTAATGAATTACAAATAGTGTCACACACTGTGTGCACGTTGTCATATTAATTCAAGATTTCAGAATTTCAAAATGCATTTTCAATATGACTCAAGTGTATAAATATTAAGGAGGCATTAACCTTTATCAAAATGATTTTTCCTGTGTTAAAAAGATCAAAATTTAACATAACAGGGCACACAATTTGACTTTGCTGTGAAGCGGTTGATGAGAAGAACAGGTTCTGCCCCAAAATTATTCATGTAAAAATTGTGAAACCCTTCATTTACACTTCTTTGGGAATGGTAGGAGTGGGGATGGGAGCACGGGGAGGAGGATTGTGGCAAGTAGAGAGAAAAGAATAAATTGAAGGATGTCAGTTCTTTAATTAGCATGCTGCTTGTCATCTTTTAGCACAGAGAATAACAAAGCCTGCAGGCACCGAATAAAATGAGCGTTGGAGAGGTTTCTCATCCTAGACAACCTACAGAGTGTGTGTCAACTTGGAGTCGCTGATGCAAACACTGTGTTCAAGTCCTTCATTTGTTTTCTAGCTGCATGGCATCAACAAGAATGTTTTCTAGGTCAAATGAATATTTTGATAAGTCAGACTGTGGGATTCCACGCACTGGTCTCTTTGAGGCTGATCAGGGCCCTTGGTGGAGCAAACTGGAGCTTAAACTCAAGTTCTCAGACCAGTGATATCTTACACAGCTATCAATTCCCTAAAAAAAAAGAGAGAGAGAGAGAGAGAGAGAGAGAGAAAAGAAAGAAAGAAAAAAAGAGAAAGAAAAAGAAAAAAAAACCACTTTCTCTCTTGCAGGATTTGCAACTGGAGTCAATTGGTTCCAGCCTCAGGGAAGCCCGGGCCAGAGGAAAGCAAAACAGTAAAACTACTTATTTTTGTCTTACCTTGTCAGAATCTTCAATTTGGAAGCAAATGTCTGGGACAGCTTCATGACCACTGCATCATTCCCCATACCACGAGGGCAGCAATCACGTTGAACTTGTTGACTGCCATGTCCCCATTTTCTGGTCCAGTGCCTGGCACATAGCAAGTTCTCAATAAATATTTGTTGAACAAAAACTAGATATCAAGAGTCACACAATTAAAACTACCTCTTCAAACGAATGTAGAAAACATCCCAGGGACTATTAAGCAGTAAACAAAATCATATATATATACATATATATAGATATAGATATATATAGATATATATCTATCTATATATATATTTTAAGATTTTATTTATTTATTTGAGAGAGATAGAGACAGCCAGTGAGAGAGGGAACACAAGCAGGGGGAGTGGGAGAGGAAGAAGCAGGCTCCCAGCAGAGAAGCCTGATGTGGGGCTCGATCCCATAACGCCGGGATCACACCCTGAGCCGAAGGCAGACGCTTAACTGCTGTGCCACCCAGGCGCCCCCAAAAATCTTATATTTTATTGTGATCCATGTCCCAGAAACTTCTTAAGGGACTTGTGAATTTCTAAAATGTTAAGCTCTCATTTTTTTAAAGCATCTATGCTTGTGTTTCTGGACCTATATGCAAACAAATCATTGAGGTTTTCAGCAACTCTGGACTGTAGAAAATGAGTCCAAATTGTAGGAGCTTACAATTTTAAAAAACAAAGAAGATGTCCTGTCTGGTGGAATAATGTGAATTGTGGGACAGTTTAAATTGTGATTACATACACAAGTCTAATGGTGCATCACCTCAAGGAAGAATACATTTTACCCAACATTTTCGTCTCCTCCATTTGGAAGGGAAGTCCCTTCATGAAACTAACCTACACAGTAGCCATTAGGGGGCACCATTAGTGTGATCATTGCACTTGGGGGGGCGGGGAAGTGGGACTCTGTTTTCCATCCTACTGGGCAACATGGCGGTTTGGGCATCTTGAGTTGAATGCAGAATGGAGTTCCCGTGGATTTATTTGGGAAAGAAGTGGGAGAGTGAGCAATGGTTTCACTTCTAAATAAAAACACATGGGACAACTAGGTTCACTTTATTCTCCCCATTCCTAAGTACTGCCATCACCAATCAAATCAGTCTCATTCTTTCCTAGTTTATAAATCCAAAGGATATATCAATTCATTTTCTGGAGCACCTCCTACATTATAAATGTTTAATACTTAATTCAATTTGTAAATGGTTGCTTTGGCACTGACTGCTGGTTATTGCCCAAAATGTTATATAAATGAGCCAAAGATGGTCTGTGGGTATTGACCCGTAGGTTGTTTATTACTTCCCTGCAGGTTGAGATCTATTAGTTCAAAAGCCTACCGGCACCACACTCAAAAATTTTACACATCCAATTATTTAAAAAATAGCCCAAACAAGCAGATTTTTTAACCATTTAGAGCCTCACTGCTTTGCATACCTGGTGAAACCTGACCCCCCCATCGGCTGGCCATTGGTTAAGATAGAACCTTCTGGTTGTAAGCTGCTATGGCCCTGCGGAGGTCTTCCATCCAGAGACATATGACCTAGTCACATAAGTCCCTCTCCCCTGGGAATTCCCTTGTCCACCTCCCCTCCTGGATGGTCTCCTCCACACTGTAACCTCTGGACGTTCTCAGGCAGGGAGGGACCTCGCTTCTCATGCAGCCCCGTCCAAGTGCTATCCGTGCGGCGACACAGCAAGAAGACAACTGCGTATGAACCAGGCAGCAGGCTCTTACCAGACACCAGATCTGCCCGTGCCTTCATCTTGGAATTCTCAGACTTCAGACTTCTTAGACTTCAGGACTGAGAGAAATACATGTTTGTGGTTTAAGCCACCCACAGATGGCATTTTTGTGACAGCAGCCTGAACAGACTAAGACAACAGCCATCATAGAGAAAAGATCACAGTTGTGGCTCAGAGAAGTGGGCGCATGAGGGATAACCCGGGAAATAGCAAGCAGTCCAGCTGATTGAAATCATACAGTACACACACAGAAAGATTGAGAGAAAAGTTTGAAAAGTGCGTGTGGGTCATATTTATAAGGCCCTTGACCACAGTGGGGAGTCCCTGAGGCTCTTGAGTGAGAAAGGGAGGCTATGGGAGCTGTGTGCCTGTAAGCTTTATCTGGAAATAGCATGAAGGCTGGGCTGAAGAGGAGGAAAGACAGGAGATTAAAAAGATACCACTTCCAGGGCTTTGCAGTAATCCAGCAAGATAATGAAAGTCTGAACTGAAGTGGTGGAAGGGGAAGATACCAAAGACATTCAGAGGTTATTGATCATTTCTCCAGCCATAATACAGATGATGGCATCCTAAGAATCTCATTCCTGTCTCTTTTTATCATCGATGCTATAGGTAGCTAGAAGCAAAGTGGCATTGCTTATAGCCTGATCATATTTCTTCACATTGAACACATCAAAATACTCACAGAGATCCCGAGCTTCCCAGAAATACACAGAGTGCATAGGTAACGTACCAAACTGTTAGAATAATAGATAGAACAGTCTAATAGAATAAAAACAAAACTAAAGGGACTTGTCGGCTGGAAACAGCAACTTTCCCTAAAGACATTTATTTAATTAAAAACGAAGTTCATAAGTTCATGTGTTGATTTGGTATCTTTCTATAAAATACATTTGCATCTTTTGGGGAAAATACCTATTAGCCTCATAAGGCAATACAACTTAGGTTAAAAATTTCATTGGAAAGGAAATAATCAAGCATAGCGGACTTTTTCAAAGTATGCGAAGCAATTATCTTGAATGGATGTTAATTGCCCAGGTGCTGTTAACAGTGCCCAGGCAACTGGAACCGGAAACCGCAGTCACAAAAGAGAATGGTTTCAAAGTTACTTTAAAAAGCTCTGCCTATATTCTCAGTGGGGTGTTTGCCCCTCTGGCATTTCTTTACTTTTCCTCTTCCCCCAAATACAGAGGAGCCTGTTGAGTCCTGGAAAATGACTTCCACCCCTGGTTCTACTGAAGAAACAAGTGATGGATGCTATGCCAGTTAATGTATATCCAGCACTCCATGTTTCCTTTTTTTTCCTTTAACAAGTGTTTGCCACAACCAAATATTTTCTGCTACCAAATATTGCCGCAGTGAATGGTTTGCGACTTATAACTTGACACAGGGAAGTATAGATCACTACCTTTTGCTTGCTAATAACAGAGTCTAACTCCAATTGGCTAAAATATAAGGACCTTTATTTTCCCTTACAACAAGAAGTTTAAAGGGACAGAAATCCAAGCCACGCCACCATCAGGGCTCCAGGTCTCAGCTTTGCCTCCTCCGTGGCTCGGTATTGCTCTTGGGATGTTTATCTCATGACCGCAAGAACCTGAACCAGTCATAGACCAGGAGAATATTTTCCTAATTAGTTTAGGGCTGGTCGGAATCCACACAAGGAGCTAAAGATGGGATCAATAGCCCCAAAAGAGCAATGTTTTCTGAGGAAGGCAAAGTTAGAGGTGGGGAGACATCAATGCTGGTGCAAAAAGATGTTAAAATGCTTGTATCCCCGAAGCAACAACGTGATCAGTGAGTTGTGAAACAGATGACTCTGCAGAACTCTGAAGAAAGTTCAAGGTAGGTGGCAGAGATGTCCCGGAACTGATTAGGTTCAGGACTTAAAATGGTGCAGGGCAGAGACTGAGAGAGGGTTTGGTGTGAAGGATTTGAAAGAAAGATGCTGGTGTGCTGTGCGTCTCAAGCCCCCATCCTAAGAGTGCAGGGTGTCTACTCTTAGCACAAGCTGAGTGAGAGGGGCTGCAAGGGAGTCACTTTGGGAGCTCGCTGTTCCCCCTGTAGTTGGAGAATCAGCACGGGTGTGGCTTGCTCCTATCCTCGATCTCTAGAGGCTGGCGCGGGCTCGCACGCTGTTCTGGAGGCAGAGGAGGGAGGGCTGCTGCTATGCTACACACAGCTTCTACGCGCGCACTTTCTGGAAGAGGAATGTGTGAATGTTTCTTATGCAGGGATATGGGCCATATGGGAGAGACATATGGGAGAGTCCCTGGGAAAACCGTTCTAGATCTTTTCTGTTAGCAACACTGAAAGGCCAATGAGACCTCAACAGAAATGAAGCTGAGTGGATCACCCATTCCCTAGAGCTTGGAGAGCAAGGAAGTGAATCACAGGCATTTGCTCCAATTAGAAAAACCACGGGTGAAAGTGAGCCAACATGAAACGTCTGCCAGACCCAGAAAGTGTGAGGCCATCTTACGGCAGTACCTGTAAGAACCTTCTTTTTACCTTTTCTTTGCAACCTCTCTTTTCTCCACTCCCATAGGCACCATAAGCTGGAAAGCAATCTGGATGAAGAAGAACAGGGAAAGAAAGAAGGGTGATACCCTCAAACACCCTGCAACTCCAGCCACTAGCAGGCCCTACCTAGTTTCAGTGTGGGAAGGGAGAAAGTTGTAAATTCAAATCAAGTTAGACCCAAAAGGATAGACCGTGCCGTGCCTTTTCAATAACCAGGAAGCTAATAACCAGACCCTGGGATCTCTGCTACAACTGCCTCAGAAAACAAAACAAAACACAAGAAACAAGTGCTTTGACAATTGTGCTTGCAAAAAGCAGTAGCAGAATTGTGGACCCTTGTGTGTGATATTCACGGCCTCCCAAAGCTGGCATGGGGCTCTCTGCCTGCCGGAGCCTAGACTGGGTCTCGGTGTATAGTCTTAGCTTCCTAGGCTCCAGCATGCAGCAAGCACACTCCTTTGAGGGGTTGGCATGGGATCGGGCAAGCCAGCTTGCCATGCCTGCCACAGGACCGCCACCACCCCACCCACAGTTTATATCCTGAGTAGATTCACTCCCTAAATGTGTTTACCCAAGACGTGGGGTTAATGATAATAATAACTATTATTATTATTATTAATGGCCTCATCATACACTTGAAATCTAACTACTCCATGATACAGGAGTGAGACCTCCCTGTCTCCTCTTCAGAGGCCACCTTTTCCCCTGGCCACCTCCCTTATTTTTAATAAAGGTTTTATTTATTTATTTGACAGAGAGAGAGACAGCCAGCGAGAGAGGGAACACAAGCAGGGGGAGTGGGAGAGGAAGAAGCAGGCTCCTAGCGGAGGAGCCTGATGTGGGGCTCGATCCCATAACGCCGGGATCATGCCCTGAGCCGAAAGCAGACGCTTAAGGACTGTGCCACCCAGGCGCCCCCCCCACCCCCCACCTCCCTTTCCCTGAGCAATGAAGCTTCTCCACAGAAGTCTCACCAGAGCCTGTTCCTATCTTACCCAAACTTTGGGGGTCCCGCTCAAGTGCTACCTTCTGGGAGACTCTCCTTAGCTTTCTGCTGATTTCCCTCTTTTCTGTGATTTCTAGCACTTCCTGTCCAGAACACTACTTTTATGTGGAATTTTATAAGCTTTGGATTCATTTGTTAATTTGTTCCTTCTTTCAGTCAAGGAATGTTTAAGGAGCCCATCCAAGGAGCGTTGCTGGGGCTAGGTGGTAAATAAGACAGTTGCCCCGTCTTCTTAATGCTCACAGACTCGGGTAGAGGAGACAAACACTAAGCAAATAAATATGTAAATGTAAGAACTGCGAAAGAAAATATGAAAAATCAGATGTGTTGAGAGAGTAAATCAGGAGTCTATCTCAAGTGTGGTGGTCAGAGAAGGTGTCTCTGAGGAAGTGAAATCTAAAACAGGAAGCCTATGTAGGGGCTAGCCGGGTGAGCCGTCAAGAGGGAACACACTCCAGGCAGAAGGAATCATGTGTGTGAAGGCCCTGAGTGGGGCAAGTGACCAAAGCATTTCAGGAATTAAGGGGGTAGTATGTTTGAGCCGTTGTGGCAGGGGGTGGGGGCAGGAGTGAGATAGGTTAGAATTTATATAGGCAGATTGCATGGGGCCTTCCGGGTTGTATTAACAACTTTGGATTTAAGGTTAATGATACTGGAAAATTTTTGAAGGATTTATAGCAGAGCAGTACTATGACCCAATTAGTGTTTTGAAACAAAGCCCTACTTCCTCAATGGAAAATGGATTGTAGAAAAGCAAGGGTAGAAGAAAAGAAATTAGCCAGGGAGCAATTACAAAAGCCCAGACAAGAAGTCATTGTGCTTGGCCCACTAATGGTGGTTTCAGGGGAGACGGAAAGAATGGTTTATAATTGAGATCATAAGCTTGGTGTCTCTTGTTCACGCCAGGCATCATCCTTGATAAACACCTATAGCTGTGCTCAGTAAGTAAATATAATGAATCAATATGGTAATTAGTTAATTAATTACATGCTGTTTTAACCTTCTAGAAAGAGGAGCTGATCTATATTGTTAACTGGATCAAACAATTCACAACAGCTGAGAAAGCAATTATATAGACACATGGTTCATCTGGTTTGTTTGCTAAGAAGACAGACTGGTTGCAAGTCTGACCATAGTAACAACTAAGTAATACAGCCCACATGGTTACCCAGAGTTCTGTTTGGTCACTATACTAGTCGAAATGAAAAATCAATTCTGGTTTAATTCATTAGATAGAGCTTTGAATGCACAGCTTAGAGCATTATAATATATAGCAGTGGTTCCTAGATATTTTTAAATTTCATACACAAGTATTCTTTTTTTTTCCAAAATCAGGGGAACTGCTTAATATTGATACTTTTTAGATTGTCAAGAAGAGTATTAAAACCAACAACGACTCTCACAGTTAGGGTTCTTAGCTGCAAGCAACAGAAATGAATTCTGGCTGATTTATGATGAGGATTTTATGCAGCTCACAGAATTGCCAGCAGGGCTGGAGGCCTAGGGCCAAGCTGATCAGAACACCGCCAAGATCTTCGATACGACGAGGACACCACTGCCACTGCCACCGCCTTCAAGCAGTAGATGCCCCAGGTTACGGGCTCACATCACTGGTGCGGCCGCTGGATGGCTCCACAGACACCAGGCCCCCGGAGCCAGGGACAGCCATTGCTGCTGCCACCATTCACCCCTCCCCACCCCCCAGTGGATTCTGGGCAGTTCTCGCTTCTTCTTAACGCTGGTTTCAAACTCACAGTCTGGGGTGAATTTAGCATGAGCGAAGCATAGCTTCTGGGCTCATGTCCTCGCTGCTGCAAGGTAGGTGGGAACGCGAGCTTCTAGGTTTGGAGGCAGGGTATGCTTCCCACGAAGATTTACAAAGTGCACAATTTCCCAAACGTCAGAATTGAGTTTAGATATTAGGATCCTAAAATAGAGTGACAACTACTATCTATTATGATGGGGACCAGTTTATAAGAGAAAAAAAACCACAAACACTTATTACCAAACTATAAAAGGGGGCAAGTTGCAATATATAGGACAGCCTATTCATGGAATATAGTTTTGTTTTGTTTTGTTTTGAAATAGGAAATACTCACTGTATTGTCCTCACTGTTCTTTTCTGTGTTCATGGTGAAACGCTGCCTCCACAGAACTGTGCCGGGAGCCCACGTGCGGGGAGGACTTGGGCTTTGGAGTAACGGACTTGGTCTTTGCATTTCAGTTCTATCACTCCCTTAGCAGTTGCACCATCTCACGTGAGTGAAATCTGAGATTTAAGGTTATCCTCTGGAAAATGGGGACAAGAATTCCTCACTCAGAGTTGCTGGGTGAATTAGATGAGAGAAGGTACGCAAATGTTCGGTAGGAAGCCTAGAACCTAGAACAAGCCAGAGGGAGGTGCTCCCCTTCTGTTCTTACACGTAGTCCTGTAAGGACATCTGTATCCTGCACTAGAACATTGACTGGCAGCCCTTTGAAGGCATGAACTGAGCTTGTGCTGTTTTATTTTTTTTTAAGATTTTATTTATTTTATTTGAGAGAGAGAGCACAAGAGACAGGGAGGGGCAGAGGGAGAGGGTGAAGCGGACTCCCTGCCCAGTGGGGAGCCCCATGTCGAGAGCTTGATGGGGGGCTGGGATCATGACCTGAGCGAAGGCAGACACTTAACTCACTGAGGCACCCAGACGCCCCTGAGCTCCTGCTGTTTACTGTTCAATCTCTAGCACGTAGCACCATGCTATCTACATCACAAGTACATAACTGCTCAGTGGCTGCTTGCCAAAGAAACAAGCAGCGCTTACGTAAATTAATACTAATGATATGAAGTACTAAGGGAAGGCACATGGCATCATCCTTGGCAAAGAGTAGTTATTCAATGTAAATGTGAGTTGCCAACTTCCATTTCTAATAATAGTCAGTGAGGTTATGTGAGCCAACCCTCCTCCTAGATTTTTTTTTTAATGTGGAGTAAAATACATATAGCATTTACCATCTTATCCATTTTTAACTATACCATTCAGTGGTATTAGGTACATTCACACTGTTGTGCAATCATCACCACCATCCATTTCCAGAACTCCCTTTGTTTTAATTTCAAGATTTTATTTTTTAGAGCAATTTTAGGTTTACAATAAAATTGAAAAGAAGGTACAGAGATTTCTCATAAATCCCCTGTCTGCACATATGCAAAGCGTCTCCCAACATCAGTATCACTAACCAGAAGGCTACATTTTTACTAAGGATGAACCTACATTGACACATAATCGTCCGAAGTCCATAGTTTACCTTAGGGTTCATGCTTGTGTCTTATATTCTATGGGTTTGGACAAATGTATAATGACATATTCCATCATTATATCATACAGAGTATTTTCACTACCCTAAAAATCCTCTGTGCTCTGCCCATTTATCTCTCCACTTCCCCATCCCTGGTAACCACTGACCTTTTTACTGTCTCCATAATTTTGTCTTTTCCCGAATATCATGCAGTTGAAATCCTACAGTATGTAGTCTTCCCAAATTGGCTTCTTTCACTAAGAAATATGCACTTATGGTTCCTCTTGTCTTTTTATGGCTTTATAGCTCATTTCTTTTTAGTACCAAACAATATCCCAATGTCTGGAGGTACCACAGTTTAACCATTCACCTACTGAAGGACATTCCAAATTTGGCCGTTACAAATAAAGCTGCTATAAACATCCATTGCAGGTTTTCATGCGGACACGTTTTCAGTTCGTTTGGGTAAATCCCAAGGAACATGATTGCTGGATTGCATGTTTAGTTTCGTAAGAAACCTCCAAACAATCTTGCAAAGTGGCACGGCCTTCCCACCAGCGATGAATGAGAGTTCCCGTTGTTCCACATCATTGTCAGGGTTTGGTGTTGTCAGTGTTCTGGATTTCAGCCATTCTAATACATGTGTAGTGGTATCTTATCATTTTAATTTGCATTTCCCAGATGACATATATGGCGCATCTCTTTGTATGCCTATTTACCATTTGTATATTGTCTTTGGTGAAGTGTCTCTTAAGGCGTTTGGCACATTTTTTAATCAGGTTTTTGTTTTCTTATTTTTGAGTTTTAAGTGTTCTTTGTTTATTTTGTATAACAGTCCTATATCAGATTTTTGCACGTTTTCTCCCTACTGTGGCATATCTTGTAATTCTCTTGATATTGTCTTTCAAAGAGCAGAATTAAGTCTAACTTATCAATTATTTCTTTCATGAATCATATCTTTGGTGTTGTATCTAAAACCTCATCACTACACCTAAGGTCATCTAGCCTTTTCTTATGTTATCTTTTTATAGTTTTTCATTTTACGTTTAGGGCTATCTATGATCCATCTTGAGTTAATTTTTGTACAGGGTATAAGATCTCTCTCTAGGTTCTTCTTCTTTTCTTTTTGCATGTGGATATCCAGTTGTTCTAGCTCCATTTATTGAAGAAGCTCTCTTGGCTCTATTGTATTGCTTTTGCTCCTTGGTCAAAGATCAGCTGACTAAATTTATTGGGGTCTATTTCTGACCTCTCTATTTTGTTCCTTTGATCTGTTTATCTATTCTTTCACCAATAGTACTCTGTCTTGATTACCATAGACTTATAGTAAATCTTGAAGTCAGGTAGTGTAAGTCCTCCAACTTTGTTCTTCTCTTTCAATTTTGTGTTGGCTATTCTGGGCCTTTTGCTTTTCCATATAAAACTTAGAATCAGTTTGTCAATACCCATAAATTAATTTGCTCAAATTTTGATTGGGATTGCATTGACTCTGTAGATCAAGTTGGGAAGAGATGGCATCATGACAGTATTAAGTCTTCCTATCCATGAACATGGAATATCTTTTCATTTATTTAGCTCTTTTTTGATTTTTTTTTTCACCAGAGTTTTGTAGTTTTCCTCATATAGATCTTATATATATTTTGTTAGTTTTATACCTAAGTATTTCATTTTGGAGGGTGTTAGTGTTTAAATGCTATCATGTTTTGAATTTCAAATTCCACTTATTCACAGTTGGTATATAGAAAAGCAATTGATTCTTGTGGATTAACCTTGTATCCTGCAACCTTGCTAAAAGCATTTATTAATTGCAGGAGGGTTTTTTGTTGATTTTGTTTTTGTTGTTTTAGTCAATCCTTTTGTGTGCTCCATCTAGATGATCATGTCATCTGGAAACAGACACAGTTTGATGTCTTCCTTCTTTACTTGTATATCTTTCCTTGTCTTTTTTTCTCTTATGAAAGGACTTCATATGATGTTGAAAAGGAATGATGAGAGGGGATATCCTTGCCTCATACATGATCTTAGTAGGAAAGCTTCAAGTTTTTCATCATTAAGCATGATGTTAGTTATAGGTATTTTGTGGATGGTCTTAATCAAGTTGAGAAAGTTCCCCTCTATTTCTAGTTTACTGAGAGTTTTTATCATGAAGGGGTATTGGGTTTTCCAGAATTCTCTTCATCTGAAGTTCTATATTGTACAACGACTCCCCATTCCTCCTCTTCCACCCATCCTCGAGCTCCTGGCAACAATTCTACTTTCTGTCTCCATGAAATTGACTACTCTAGGTACATTATGTGAGTGGAATAGTAGAGTACTTATCCTTTTTTGACTGGCTTATTTCCTTTAACAAAATATCTTCAAGATTCATCTATGTTATAACATATGTCTGAATTTCTTTCCTCTGTAGAGCAGAATAATATTCCATTTATATTTATTTGTCAGTAAACACTTGGGTTTCTTCTAACTTTTGGCTGTTATAAACAATACTGCTATAAACATGAAGAGATACAAATATCTCTTTAAGATCCTGCTTTTAATTCTTTTGGATATATACCCAGAAGTAAAATTGCTGGATCATATGGTAATTCTATTTTTAATTTTTTGAGGAATGACCATACTGTTTTCCACAATAGCTGCACTATTTTACATTCCTACCAAAAGTGTCCAAGAACTTGAACTTCTGCACATCCTTGCCAACTTACTATTTTCTGTTTTTTTTATAGTAGATATCCTATCAAGCCAAAAATAGCCAAATTATGGAAGCAGCCCAGTGTCCATCAATAGATGAATGGATAAAGAAGAGCAGGTGTGTGTGTGTGTGTGTGTGTGTGTGTGTGTGTGTGTGTATATTATTCAGCCGTAAAAAAAGAATGAAATCCTGCAATTTGCAATGGCATGGATGGAGTTAGAGAGTATTATATTAAGTTATATTAAACGAAATAAGTCAGTCAGAGAAAGATACATACCATATGATTTCACTCATATGTGGAATTTAAGAAACAAACAAATGAGCCAAGGGAAAAAAAGGAAAAAGAGAGGAAAACCAAGAAAGAGACTCTTAACTATAGAGAACCAACTGATGGTTGCCAGAAGGGAGGTGGTGGGGGGATGGGTGTAGTAGGTGATGGGGATTAAGGAGGGCACTTGCTGTGATGAGCACTGGCTGATGTATGAAAGTGTTGAATCACTATATTGTACACCTGAAACTAACATAACACTATACGTTAACTAACTGTAATTAAAATAAAAATAAAAAGCTTTTCCTTTGCGATCAGGAACCATACAAGGATGCTGCTATCAGCACTTCTATCTCACTTTGTATTGGAGGTCCTTGTGAGAGCAGTCGCACAAATGAGAAAAATGAATAAAACATATAGAGATTTTATAGATTGAAGTTGTCATTATTCACTGCTAATATGAATATATATATGCATTGAAAATCCAAAAAAAGTCTACAGAAGAGTTGTTATTACTAATAAGAAGGCTAGCAAGCTAGCTGGATATAAAATCAACTTGCAGAATCAGTACATGTCAGCAGTGGAACTATAGAATATCCCAACTGCACTAATAACACAAAGGATCAATAAATTATGCTGTAGTTGTACAATGGTTTGTATACAGTAATAAAAATGAATGAATTATAGGTACATGCAAATTTATGGATGAATTTTATAAATGTAACATTGACCAAAAAAAACAGGACTCAGAAGAATCATAACATACATTATGATTCTGTTTATATACAGTTCAAAATCAGACCTAGATTACGCTAAGTGAAAGAAACCAGGACACACTGTATGGTCCTATTTATGTAAAAGTTGGAGGCTGAACTAACCTATAGTGATAGGAAGTGGATTAGTGGTAGTCTGGGTTTGGGACTGAGAGGATTTACTGCAAGGGGACACGAGGAAACTTTCCAGGGTGATAGAAATTCTGTATTTTGATTGGGGTAGTGGTAACATAGGTACACAGCCTTGTGAAATTCACTGAACTATATTCTTTAATGGTGCATTTTGTTATACATAAGTTTTGCCACAATATATATGATATAACACATTTAAAAATAATTACTGCAGTAAAACTACAAGGAAAAGTGAGAAAATAATTATCCCAAAAGCCAGGCCAGTGGTTTCCTCCAGAAAGAGGAATACACGGGGGCACATCTAGAGTCTTGGCCATGTTTTATTTCTTGGCCCGAGTAGTGGCCATATCAAGTTCACTTTATAGGGTTTTTTTATTGTTGTTGAATTGCAAATATATGTTTCATGCACTTATGTGTGTGTATTTCACAATACACCAAAAAACGAAAACATAATGAAACCCATAAAGGAATGTTTCCCCTCTCTTGCACTCATGGAGTAGAAAATCGTGAGACGCTCCTCCTTACCACTCACATTTAGGGCAGAGGTGCAGTGAACAGGCTACATCACCAGGAACCGTGTCGGTAGATGATCCTAAGCACGTTTCTTTAAAACACGTTTTGCTAAATGCCTTGTTTCGAAAAGTATTGCACCTAATTTCCTTCTGAAGTAAATACGGGATTTGGTTCCCGCTTCAGCGCTGACTACAAGAGAAATTTCTCTAGGTTTTAAGAAGGAGACTCAAATTAAGAGAGAATTAACACCCCCTATAAAAGTAAACTAGAGTCTTTGTATTATGGTTCAACTCTCAGATGTATACTTTTTAGACAAGTTTTTTCTTCATGCTTTTGATTTTGATTATTACCATATTTCTATTCCCAGGAAATTGCTGTATTTATTTCGTAAGGGAGTTGGTGACTATCAGTCAGGATAGATTAGAGTATGCTGTGGTAATAAAAAAAAAAAAAAGGCAAAATATCAGAGGACTAAGAGAATACACATGTATTGCTCAGTCACGCCAAACCCCCTTTTGGTTTCAGTGCCTCTGCACCAGACTGATGATAAGAATAATACCTTATGTTTGTTTAATACTTTGAAATCTTTTCCCAACAGCTTTTTTATTCACTTATTTAGCAGATTTTTCAGACTGGGTATGACCCAGGCACTATGCTAGGTCCAGAACGTGTGACTAAGACAGAGGCTCTGCCCTTCTGTGTGACAATATCTTGTGGTAATTACAATATAAAAGCCCCATGGGTACAATGATGGCAGAGAGGAGAGAGTGCTTAACGCCGTCAGGGATAGAGAGAGACACAATCCTGACAGGAAGCTTACTACTTAAGGCAGGGTTTCGAAGATGAATAGGAGTTTGTCAAGTAGAAGGGAGGGGGAGGTAGGAAAGGCAATTCAGGGAGTGAGACAGGCAGGTCCAGAGGCATAGAGAGTTATCTTACATGTTCTCCCCCAAACCCCAAGAACTGGGCATTTACCACTCTCCCAGTTTTGCAGATAAGGAAACAGAGGCGCAAAGAAGGAAATGATTTTCTCAGTTCACATACCTAATATAAGGTGGAGGAAAACTCAGGTCTTTTATTTTATTTCATTTTATTTTTTAAATTTAAATTCAATTAGCCAACATATAGTACATCATTAGTCTCAGATGTGGTGTTCAATAATTTATCAGTTGCATACAACACCCAGTGCTCATCACATCACATGCCCTCCTTAAAGCCCATCACCCAGTTACCCCATCCCCCCACCCATCACCCCTCCAGCAAACCTCAATTTGTTTCCTATAGTTCAGAGTCTCTCATGGTTTGTCTCCCTCTCTGATTTCTTTCCGTTCAGTTTTCCCTCCCTTCCTCTATGATCCTTTGTGCTGTTTCTTATGTTCTACATATAAGTGAAACCATATGATAATTACCTTTCTCTGATTGACTTATTTTGCTCAGCACGATACCCTTCGGTTCCATCCACGTCGATGTAAATGACAGGTATTCATCCTTTTAAATCCAAATCTCATGTTCTAAGTACTTAACTATCATCATCCAAATAAAAGGAATACTTGAAAGTAATGGACACATATAACTCACACGACCTATCTTCACCATATTAATGCCTGGCATAAAATGGGTATTTGGTAATCAAAGGAGTAGAAAGCTCTAGACAACTCTGCTTTCTATGTACAAGGTATTTCTGCTCCATATGGGCAGAAATTTTGTCTCTCTTTTCTCTCTCTCTCTCTTTTTTTTTTTTTTTTTGAAAATTGAGGTATAGTTGGCATGTAACATTATGTTAGTTTCAGGTGTACAACACCATGATTTGATATTTGTATATTTTGTGACATGATCACCATCATAAGTCTAGTTAACATCCATCATCAACAACATACGTAGTTAACAAACTTTTCTTGTGATGAGAACTTTTACGATTTCATCTCTTTGCAACTTTGAAATATGCAATACAGCATTACTAACTATAGTCACCATGCTGTACATTATTATGTCCCCAGGACTTACTGATTTTATATCAGGAAGTTTGTACCTTGTGTGTCTCTCTCTCTCTTTTTTTATCATCATATCTTTGGTTTCAGGTAGAATATCTGATGCATTATAGGTTCTCTATAAAATATTATTAAAGGAAAGAAGGAGGAAAGTGGGGGAAACGAAAGAATCTCTTAAGTCTTTACCCTTAAACCAATGGGAAAATTCCCTTGATCTATTTTTTTAAAGATTTATTTATTTATTTGAGGGGGAGAGAGCGCAAGTGAGAGAGAGAGCAGGGCTGGATCCCACCACCCTGAGATCATGACCTGAGCCGAAATCAAGAATTGGATGCTTAACTGACTGAGACACCCAGGCGCCCCCCCTTGATCTATTTGAACACTAAAATAACCACTTATTTTGCATTCATAGAACTTCGAGTCCACGTTTTCATGACCTAGTCCATTTTTCACTATGACATAGAGCAGTTAGGACACAGAAGTGTGGGTCACAGGAAGAGAGCCCAGTTCAGTGCTTTGAACATGGCAGGTTCCCTGGATATGGGTCCAGTGACTGGATGGCAAAATCATGTTGTTATTCATCTGAAACAACACATCTGTGTGATTTAAACCCTTGGAGACTAGAGATTTATTACACATTAGCGATTACTTCAAACATTGCAGATTAATGAGGCATAAGAGATTACCTCAGACTTTAGTGATCCCAGGAGTTTAGTAAACACCACCAGCTCTTCAGTCAGTAGTGAGAAGTCTGATGGGGCCACAGCAGGCCTTATTTATAGAAACTCTAGTTCTGCACCAGTGGTAGACCTGCCCTTTCTACTGTGAGAGAAGATTCGAAAGACAGTTTGGGGTGATTGCACAGCAATACTTATCCCAGTGGTATATCAAAATGCTCCAGTCAGTCACCTTTAGAATTAACCATTCAGATGGCCTTGGAGCTGAAAACAGAAGCTCAAGGGCCACTGTCTATCAGTTGGCAATGAGTTTTAACAACTTACTGTGCACAACGGTACACTGGCTAGTTGTTGAAGTGGATACTAGAGAAACCAGCAGAAGGCATATTCTTTGCTCTTAAGAAGGATGCAAACCAGATGGGAGAAATATAACAGAATAATAAAAGAGGTCTTGGATCAAGTGCCAAATAATTGGGCAAAGGGTCTACCAGAAGAGAGAGGCCACAGGGCACCAAGAGCATCCAGGAAGACTTACTGGAAGAAACAGGATTTAAGATATGAGGTGTGGGGGTGCCTGGGTGGCTCCGTCGTTAAGCGTCTGCCTTCGGCTCAGGGCATGATCCCAGAGTTCTGGGATCGAGCCTCACATGAGGCTCCTCCGCTATGAGCCTGCTTCTTCCTCTCCCACTCCCCCTGCCTGTGTTCCCTCTCTCGCTGGCTGTCTCTATCTGTCGAATAAATAAATAAAATCTTAAAAAAATAAAAAAATAAAAATAAAAATAAGATATGAGGTGTGGATAGTCACTCCCACCTGTGGATTCCTGTGATCCAGGCACATGGTATTTCACCCCATGTAAAACAGACACTTGTGTTTCTGATGGAATACATGAAATTGTAGGCTTCATGGAATTTTTTTTTGAAGATTTTATTTATTCACTTGACAGAGAGAGAGAAAGAGAGAGAGAGCACAAGCAGGGGGAGCGGCAGGCAGAGGGAGAGGGAGAAGCAGGTTCCCCGCTGAGCAGAGAGCCTGATGCGGGGCTCGATCCCAGGATCCTGGCATCATGACCTGAGCCGAAGGCAGACGCTTAACCAAATGAGCCACCCAGGCATCCCCCCTCATGGAATTATTTATGAGCTGCCCATTCTGCCTAGAATATTTTTCCTCCACCTTCCTGCCCTCTCCTATATCTCATTCAAATACGGTTTTCCCTTCCAGATACTTCCCCTGCCTCCTTTGGCACCTGGGCAAAGTCAGCTACTCCCTCCATGGATCTCCTGCAGCCCTCCGTATGTGTCTCTAAGGCATCATCAACCACGCTGGAGTGTAATGATTTGTTCATGCGTCTGTTTCTCCCCTCCATGGTGCCAGGCAAGTCAGGGGCTCTCGATAAGTATTTTTTGTACGGGTGGATGGACAGACAAATCAACTGGAGGAGGGCTTTCTAATGAGAGACCAGTGGGAGATCTAGTAAGATGGGTTTAGATTTTAAAGGACCTCCCCCCCCAGTTTTGTTGAAAAATAATTGACATAGATCATTGTATAAGCGTAAGGCATACAGCTTGGTGGTTTGATTTACAGATATTGTGGAACGATTATCACAGTAGGCTCAGCTAACATCCATTTTTCATAGATACAGTAAAAAGAAATGAAAAAAGGAGGGATGCCTGGGTGGCTCAGTCGATTGAGCGTCTGCTTTCAGCTCAGGTCACGGTCCCAGGGTCTTGGGATCGAGCCTCATGTCTGGCTCCTTGTCCAGCAGGGAGCCTGCTTCTCCCTCTGCCTGCTGCTCCCCCCACTTGTACTCTCACTCTCTCTCCTGTGCTCTCTCTCTGGCAAATAAATAAATAAAATCTTAAGGGAAAAAAAGGGAAAAAAAATCTCCTCTTGAGAAGAACTCTTAGGATTTACTCTCTTTTTAAAATTTTAACTCCCTGTTATATTAGTTTCAGGTGTACAATACAGTGATTCAGCAGTTCTGTGTGTTACTTAGTGCTCATGACGATGAATGTACTCTTAATCCCCATCCCCCATTTCACCCATCCCTCCACCCACTGCCCCTCTGGTCACCATCTGTTTGGTCTCTGTAGTTAAGAGTCTGGTTTCTTTTGTCTCATCTCTCCTTTGTTCATTTGTTTTGTTTCTTAAATTTCACATATGAGTGAAATCAACTGGTATTTGTTTTTCCCTGACAGGCTTATTTTGCTTAGCATTACGCTGTCTAGATTCATCCACGTTGTTGCGAATGGCAAGATTTCGTTCTTTTTTCTGGTTGAGTAATATTCCATTGTGTGTGTGCATCTGTATCACACCTTCTTTATCCATTCATTAGGGGCTGCTTCCGTAATTTGGCTATTGTAAGTAGTGCTGCTATAAACACAAGGGTGCATAGATCTTTTCGAATTAGTGTTCAAATTAGTACTCTTTGGGTAAATACCCAGGAGTGGAATTACTGGATCATATAATAATTCTATTTTTAAGTTTTTGGGGAAATTTCATAGTGTTTTCCACAGTGGTTGTACCAGTTTCCATTCCCACCAACAGTGCACGAGCACTCCTTTTTCTCCACGGGGTGTACTCGCTTAACAACTTTCCTATATATCATAAAGCAGTGTTATGAAGGCCCTTTTAAAAGATAAGCCAAAGGTAGAGGGAAATAAAGAGAGAAAGAGTAAAAGGAAGAAGGAAGGAAGGAAGGAAGGATGGAAGGAAGGAAGGAAGGAAGGAAGGAAGGAAGGAAGGAAGGAAGGAGGGAAGGAGGGAGGGACATATTTGAGTAGGTTAAGGAAAAACACTGGAGCTGGGTGTTTTTTTTAGATGATCCAGAAAATAAAAGCCATCCATAATCCCACTTCTCAGAGATACCTACTATTAATATTATTTGTGTTTTCCCAGCAGTTTTGCTATGCGTATAAATACACTGGCAAATTTCCCTATAACTTATGTTCCCACTATTCATGTACAAGAGTGTCCAAAACTCCAGTCGAGCAACAAATATTTATTGTATGCTTAGGAATCGCTGTATAATGGGGAGCAAAACAGACACTGTCCCTGCCTTTCACAGATTTTACAGTGTAGTGGATAAAATAGCATCTAAAATTGTAAATTGTTCAGTGAGTGATTAAAAGGTGCAAAGACCCATCTCCATCATTGCTATATGTCTCCAACAGGCATGATATGATGGAAGCAGTGTTCCAAACGACTAAGTTGGCAGCAGGAGAGATTGAAAAGGAAAAGTGTTATGAGGGACCTGCATGTGGGTGATGGCAGTGGGAATAGAGAAAAGTAAGTGAAACCAAGAAATACTTTCAAGCAAAATTTCTTAATGTGGGGACTATGGACCCATTTTAGGATACAAGGATAAACTTTAGGATTTTTGAGTCCTCAAATTGAGACATTATGTATAGTTTATCTATGTATTTTCCTATGGACAGTAAATTGTGTTGGTCTCCCTAACCCCTCTGCAGAGGCTATCTATACACAGCATGGTGCTTTAAGACTATTGATAATGGAGCTAGAAAATCTAGGCTCAAACACCGTCTCTATCACTATAGTTTTGGAACCTTAGACATGTTACTTAAATTTCTGGAGATAGCAAAGCAACAAAACAATAATAATGAAAAATTCTTTTCACCCAATTATTTTTATTGTAGAGGGGTCTACTACCTAAAGGATAAAAAGCAGCACTTTAAAGAAAGAACAGCCAAGGCTTGATGTCAGATTGATAATGACGGAGGAGAAAGAAGAAGTAGAGGAAAGGGGATTCCAAGGTTTCTGGTATAGGAGATAAAACAGATTAAGATTTATTACAGGAGCATGAAGGACTCTGCGATTGTGCTCTGACGGAGCACAGATCATCTGCATTGCAGAGTTTTTAGAACACAAGGAGGGGGTACACTATAGATTTGCTGTAAAAAATTTAGAGTTTGGATCACTTTGCTGATTATCAAACATGTTGACTCATTTTCATCAAATACTAAAAGCCGATGTTGGCAGAGTGGGGAGGGAGGTGGGAGGAGAAGAAAGCTGAGTGGAGAACGGGGTCGGAAAGAAGACTTCCAGGGACCTTCAGATTTGGAGCACCTGCTAGCAGACACTATTCACGTAACAAGTGATGAAATTATTATGTTCTCGGCTGGGAGTCAGGGTCGGACCTCAAGGCACTGGTTACAAATAATAACATACAAATAGTCATAGAGACGCTCTGACAAGGGTCAAAGAAGTTGTCAGAGATCATACAATTTAAAAACGTGTATCTCATTGCTAGACCACACTGTCCGTAGTGCACTGGGAGTTAGTATAGTTATCATACTACGTTTTTCCTTTTTCCTTTTATAACTTTGAGAAAAATTTAAACTATAGAAATACTGTTATCTGGTGATTAAAATTATTTTTGTTATATTTCCTTCATTAATAGTTGCATGAATCTGTTCTTATAAATAATAGTTATATTGCATTGTTTTTGTGTTTATAATCTTCTTTTGACTTAAAAATATTTTTTAATGCAGAAACCACAAAAAATGGAAGTGACCTGGGGCTTTCTTGTTTTCTATGCAACTGTAGATGTAAGAAACACTGTGATCAATGTGGTGGAGTAAGGGGCCAGAGTGAAGGGAGCACAGCATTTTCAAAAGACTCCAAGAAAATTTCTCCTCCAGTTATACCTTGAAAGTTGTAAGCAAGTGCCCTCCTTAATGCCCATCCCCCTACCTACCTCCCCTCCAGCAACCTCAGTTTATTCTCTATAGCTGAGTCTGTATTACGGCTTGCCTCTCTCTCTCTCTCTCTCTCTCTCTTTTTTCCCCCCTTTGTTCATCTGTTTTGTTTCTTAAATTCTACATATGAGTGAAAGCATAGGGTATTTGTCTTTCTCTGATTGACTTATTTCACTTCGCATAATGCACTCTACCTCTGTCCACATCTTTGCAAATGGCAAGAGTTCATTGTTTTTGATGGCTGAGTAATATTCCATTGTATGTATCCACACCACATCTTTTTCATCCATTCTGCAGTTGATAGAAACTTGAGGTCTTTCCATAATTTGGGTATTGTTGATAGTGCTGCTGTAAACGTCGGGGTGCACATGTCACTTCAAATCAGTATTTCTGTATCCTTCAGGTAAATACCTAGTAGTGCAATTGCTGGATCATATGGTAGCTCTATTTTTAACTTTTTGAGGAACCTACATACTGTTTTCCAGAGTGGCTGCACCAGTTTGCATTCCCACCAACAAAAAAAACAATAACCAAAAAAGCAGGCTATGTCAACTCAGTAAATGTTTAAATGTCTTCGATAAGACAGGCCACAAGTGTTTTTTTGAGACTCTAATTTATTTGCCTAGGAATTTGGGGAAATAAAAAGAAACTAAAATATATAGTTTTGTGTTAAGCTCCTAATCTCCTGTGGCATCAAGATTTATGTTTAGGAAATAATTAGGAAACAAATGTAGATAAATCTTTGTCAGTCCCTCGGGATGTTATTCTACTGGTTCTTGCCCTCTGTGGTCAAAGAAAATAGTTTGTGAGAATGTCTTTAATTATTTAAAGTCCAAACTGTATCTTCAGGCTTAGAATGCTACGTGCAACCTATTTCATGCAAAAATGGGACCTTTCTGAACAATATGTGAAACAGTAAGTGGCTGCCATATTTATCGTCTCTTTAGAAGAAAAGATAGTTCCTTGCATTTAAAGTCACCAGGATTAGGGCCATGTGACCCTGTTACCTGGTCAAAATGGATTGACCTGGAAATCAGAGTCAAAAGGAATTGTCAAGAGCTGAATATGGAAATGATAGCTAAATATTTAATGAACACCTGTTGTGAGTCAAACACTAGGCTGAGGTCTTCATTTAATTGTTTTACTTAAGCTTAAACAACTGTTCTATGAGGTTGGTCAGAGTATTATTAAATGCATCTTGATAATAATACACTTGTAGTTATACAGATACCCCAACAGGATTGAAAAAGTTCTCAATAATAATTCAACTTTAAACACATGTCTCTTGACCAGCCCATACCTTCAGAGAGTCTTAGTAACTGGTCAATGTCACAAGCTAGGAAGTGGAGTTGCTGGGGCTGGAAGCCAGGGTCATTCTGTCTGCCTAACTCTAGAGCTCCTACTCTTTTTTTTTTTTTTAGGTAAATTCTATGCCCCAAGTGGGGCTCGAACTTACAACCCCAAGATTAAGCATTGCATGTAGAGCCCTTGCTCTTAAACCATAGCCTGTGTGGTCACCTCATTCTGCTTAATAAGGGTGTTCCGTATGGCTACCACTCAGTCAGATCAGAGGATCTGGAGGGTGTGTTGAAGGTGACACTTACAGAGAAAGGGTGGAAGCAACAAAAATATAAAAGAGGTAAAAATAGCACAGGCTTAGGGGGATGGGCATTGGGCAGGAACTAGAAAGGGTGAGATGACAGCTATGTCACTAGGGCTCAGTCAAGGTCACAGAAATGCTGGACATACCAGATAACTCTGAAAGACATTCAGCATTCCAGCTTGTTAGGCCTGATAATGTGACATTTCCTCAAAGAAGGCACCTGAGGTTATCCCTGGCCCTAGCTCCCTGAGCAAACCGAAGTAACACAGAAATGATCTTTTGCTTGGGCAAGAATCAGGTTCCTGAAGATATTGTCATAGAAGAAAGTTAACCTCGACAACATTCCTGACACCTAAAACACACGCAGTGCTCCCTAATTAATGACATAGACGACCTACTCTTCTAGAGAATTTAGGAGCCAATTTGACTATGAATTGACCCTTGCTAAAAGCTTACTTGAATCAGTTTCTGAGATTGGGTCTGAGAGACTGGTTAGTTTTCCAGACCTTCAGCTTCTCGAAATTCTCTCCCAGCATTAAATTCGGCCACCTTTGAGGGAAGATTTAGTATTATAGTTTTTGCTCCAATGAAGAGAGTCATGTAAGGAGCATCATTTAAAATAATAAATTACTTTTGTTTCACTGGGAGGAAAAATTCATTTTTCCAAGTGAACAACATATGCTTCCTTTAATTATAAAGAGAATTTTAATAACAGAATAGGTTTTCTGCCTTTTCTTAGCTGCCAGAAAACTCACAGCCCCAGTATAATGTGCAAAGGCAGTCATTAATGGATCTCAGATACCTGGGACCATTTATATACCTGCTGTTTCCAGTACATTTTGTTCTCATTTTTTTTAAATGACCTATTTTTATGTATTTTACTATTATAAATTATCTCCAGACATTTTGAAAGTGTTAAGTTGAACCATCTGAAGTTGCCAATAGTCAATCATTTTTAATCTATAAAAGGAGCAATCCCAGATGTTTCAACTTGTAAATCAGAAGTAAATACAAGATGTATGCGCATGGGGAAAAGTTCCAAAGGGCACATGGCAAAATTTAACTGTGAAATCCTACAGCGAGTCTGTATATGCTTTTTTAAAAGAGATTTCTTTATTTATTTGAGAGAGAGAGCATGGAGGGGAGGAGGAGAGGGAGAGAATCTCAAGCAGCCTTCCTGCTGAGCATGGATCCCGACTCGGGGCTTGATCCCACGACCCTGAGATCATGACCTGAGCTGAAATCAAGAGTCGGATGTTCAACCAACTGAGCCACCCAGGCACTCCCTGTATATACTTTTTATTTTCTTCTTCCTGCTTTTTTGTATTTTCTAAAGTTTCTATTGCTTCTTCTTTACTCACCAACACTGTTGTTTCTCCCTTTTTGCTTCTGTCTTAGATTGTGCCTTATGACCCTGTAGCTATTACCCTGAACGTATCATCTAGAACTTATCATTACCCTATACTTACTACCCACACTTAATACTTGTACTTACTGCCCTGAACCTATTACCCTGCACTGCACCTTAAAAAACAAAATCCAACCGAACAAAAGCCGTATGTGTCTCTTCTGTGAATTTCTTGAGAACAAATACTGTGTCTTGTTTATCTTTATATCCACTATACTTGACTCATAGGAGGGATTCAACAAATGTTTGCCTAATTGAATGAATAAATGTATCCAGGTCAGGCTTAACCAAATTAGAACATAATTCATATGTAACTTTTCAAGTAATTGATTTTTCTAAAAATAATTGAATAAAGCTTTATAATTACTTTTCTATATTTTACATCTTCTCTTCTATTAATGTGCTAACCTTTGGATGACATACACTCTTATATTATATTCAGGTGACATTTACATTTCTTTGCAGTGTATTCTGACCTGGCACTAGCTTTTAGCGTTGCATGACTAGAGCTCTAAGATCATACTTGGATATTTTCCAGATTTCTTATATTGAACAGAGGCTATGTTCAAAGAATGTCCTTGACTCTTGTCCTCCTTTGCTTGGAATTGTTTCTTTTAATGAACCCAATATCTATCCCAACTCTATAGCAGATAACCTTGAGGGCATTTTGACTCAGAGCTTTCCTCTGTGTGTTACATCAGTCAGCCTGTGTAGGGTTCACAGCATCCCTTTAAGAATGACCAGTTTCAGATCAGAATGATGCCCTGAGCCTGAAACGTATAAACAGCTCTACGTTTCTATGAACAGGGAGGCAATAAGCTGTGACAAAAGCCAATGCTTCTCAAAATTCAATGTACGTACGCAACACCGGGGATCTTGTTAAAATGTGGATTCTGATTCAGTTGGTCTGGGGTGGGGTTTAAGTTTCTATGTTTAACAAGGTGCTGCTGGTGCTGTGGCTTGGGCCCACAGGGTGAGTAGGAAGACTACGAGCCCTGTTGTGTAGCCCGGAGTATCCTTGAGTGCTCCGGTCTGGAGCCCGAAGAGGGCTCATCTCTAGTAAATGTAGGAGTTCCACAGGCTAGTGGCGTTGCATCTGAGCCCCGCCTCCAAGTTGGTTCAAGTATTCGGTGCTTCTCCATCCCCCTTTATGCTTCCAGATGCCCTCTACAAGGTACGTCATGGAAGCTCAGGCTTACCACGGTGGCATTCCACTTGAGCCTAGCCTTTCCCTATGCTCTGAATTGTCCTGTCATGTATCCAATCAATTCAAGTTCCCATTTGAAGTGAATTTGAGGAACACACGCACAGTAATGGGTGGATAGACAACACAGCTTAACGTGGTAATTTCAATTTGAAAACACAAGGCTTCGGTTTGCATCTTTGTTCTGCCATTTGCTAGCTAGGGATCTTGGCAAATCGTTTTGTGCCCTCAAAGATGTCCACATCCTAATCCCTGGAACCTGTGCATGTTACCTTTCTGGAAAAGAAACTTGGCAGGTGTAATTACATTAGGATCTTGAGTTGGGGAGATTATCCTGGGCAAACCTAGATGATCCAGGACTCCTTACGAGAGAGGCAGGAAATGTCCACAACAGCCGAACTATGGAAAGAGCCCGGATGTCCACTGACAGATGAATAGATAAAGAAGATGTGGTACATACATACAATGGAATATTACTCAGCCATTTAAAAAAATGAATTCTTACCATTTGCAACAATGTGCATGGAACTAGAGGGTATTACGCTAAGTGAAATAAGTCAGAGAAAGACAAATACCATATGGTTTCACTCATATATGGAATTTAAGAAACAAAACAGAGGATCATAGGGGAAGGGAGGGAAAAATAAAATAAGACAAAATCAGAGAGGGAGACAAACCATAAGAGGCTCTTAGCTATAGGAGAGGCCACGTGATGTGATGAGCACTGGGTATTGTATGCAACTGATGAATCCCTAACTCTGCCTCTGAAACTAATAATGCACTATATGTTAATTAATTCAATTTAAATAAAATTAAATTAAATTTAAAAAAAGAAGGAGGCAGGAAGATAAACCCGGAGAAGGCAATGTGGAGACAAAGGCAGAAATTGGAATGATGCAGGCAGGAGCCAAGGCAGTCTCTAGAAGCTGGAAGAGGTAAGAAGCAGACTCTCTCCTGGAGCCTCTAGAAAGAACCAACCCTGCTGACACCTTGGTTTTAGTCCGGTAAAACAGATTGTAGATCCCTGGCTTCCAGAATCATGAGAGAACAAATTGTATGGTTTTAAGCCAAGCCACTAGGTGGGGGTAATTTCTCAAAGCAGCATTAGGAAATTAATACAATGTTTCTGTTTCTTAGTGTGTAATATACGACTAATGATAGCAAGGCTAATAGCAGCTTTGATGCTAGTTTTATACAGATGAAAGTGTTTTGAAAACTCTAAAGCTATGGATCTCAGACCTTAGTGGATATAAGAATCATTTGAGAGCTTATTAAAATTGAGATTTTTCAAGATAAAGTGCATTTGGTTCAGTCAGTAGAGCATGTGACTCTTGATCAGTCAGTAGAGCATGTGACTCAGTCAGTAGAGCATGTGACTCTTGATCTCACGGTTGGAGGTTCGAGGTCCACGTGGGCGTAGAGATGACTTAAAATCTTGGAAAAAAAATGAAATAAAATTGAGATTTTTTTCTACCCCAGGGATTCTGATATGATATGCTTGGGGTTAAGCTCATGAATCTGCATTTCCAGCAATCGCCTGAAACTTTCTCATTTAGGTAGTCCATGGGCCGCACCTAAGGCATTATTCTAATGTGTGATTATTGATTAAAATTCAAGCCCCCTGGTGGACAAGTGGAGGAGATCTGGGGTGGGGAGGGGGGAGAAGACAATGGTCTAAATCACCCTACAGAGTCTCCCTCAAATGAGCCTATCTTTTCAGGGTGCCCTCAGATGGGGTCGGTATGTATCATGTCAGCAGCGGCATCTATGAAATAATGATTCTCCATCCAGTGGCAGGATGTGACAGCAGCGCGTGCAGGGTTCAGTCACCAGGTCATGGTTCTTCCATGTCATATGGCATGTCCCTGGGGCAGCTTGTCTGTCTTCACCTTCAGAACACATTGGTCCCTCCACGTTCAGAACAACTGAACCAAATGCACTTTATCTATAAAAGCAATGCTCAGAGAAGAGGACAAACAGATTTTTCAAAATAAACCATAACCGAGGTCTTCTTTTGTGTTAGGCACTAAGTTTCTGTTCTGAAGGAACTCAGGGTGGGCTGGGCCATAGACATGTAGCCATCACAGGGGCATGTGCAGAGGGTCAAAAAGACTCAAAGAATCTGCCAGTAGCGGCTGGGGATAGCCAACACTTACAATGTTGCTAATAATTTTAAAGTGCTTAGACCAATGGCTTGTACCTTTCCTTAAATATGCCTGTCTTTCAGACGTGAGCCCAGAGGGAACAACTAATTCTGCTTGGGTGACGGTTAATTTTTATGTGTCAATGTGACTGAATCACGGGGTGCCGGGATATTTGGTCAAATATTATTTGGGGTGTTTCTGTGAGGGTGTTTTTGGATGAATTTAACAGTTAAATTGATAGACTGATGAAAGCAGATTGCTTTCCCTAACATGGATGGGCCCCATCGAGTCAAGCCTAAACAGAGCAAAAAGGTTGACCTTTCCCAGAATAAGAGGGAATTTCTCCTGCTTGACTGCCTTTGAACTGGGATATTGATTTTCTTCTTGTCTTCTGGCTCAAACTGAAACATCGACTCAACTCAGGTCTCAAGCCTGCTAACCTTCACACTAAAACCATCACCGGCCCTCGTGGGTCAGCCCTCTTGCTGCTTGCTGTCTGCAGATCTCAGGGACTCAGCAGCCTCCTTAACTGCATGAACCAATTCCTTATAGTAAACCTCTCTCTCTGTGTCTCCTACACACATACACCCTATTGGTTCCATGTCTCCGGACAACTCCGACTAACACAGATGAGTATCAGGGAAGGCTTCACAGAGGAGGTCACTTTTCAGCGAGATGTTGACATCATTTCTAAATATTCTACTTTATAAACTGTAAATTCCTTTGTCATTCATCCGTTCATTTCAACCTACACTTAGGGTTTAGATGAACTGAGTGTAAGCTTATGGCGTGCCGGGCTCTTTGCTAGGCACGAAGGTGGGGTTTAAGAATAAGACACCAGCCCTGACCTTCCAGCGAGAAAGTCAGGCTTGAAGGCAAAACACTGCAGTGCAATATTGTATGTACAGACAATCTTCTGAAAGCGGCAGTCCCATTCTTACAAAATAAAAACATGCCGTCCAGTTAGGGTTGCCAGATAAAATATTGCATGGAATATCCAATTATTGGTGGTTCATCTGAAATTCAAATTTACTTGGGCATCCTGTGTTTTTAATTGCTCGATCTGGCAACTCTCTGGTTCTCCCTCTACATCCAGAACGGTACAGATAGAGGAAGACAGGAGCCCCCTTGGACTCAGAAGGGAAGATACCCTTCTCTTCTCTGCTAAATTATTCCCCTCCGCCCTGGCCTACCCCCACCCCCTGGGACTTCCGCTGCAGACATTGCATACTGGCCAACAGAGCAAATCCCCTGTATATCATTCCAGAAATGGTATAGGCAATCCCTACCGGGACACAGGGGAATGCCTTTTGACTCTGCCTCCGGGGAGTGGAGGGGCCTGCACGGCCTGATGCTAATTCTGCTTTCCCCAAAGGCCCGCCCGCCTGGATCTGCTGCTGGAGGTGCTTTTAGTTAGTTAAGGCCAGGGCGAGGTTGGGAGAGAGGCAAGCACTCCTGCGTGCTCTTAGAGACAGGACACAGTGGAGGTTAAAGCAGGGAATCTGGAATTAGCCAGCCTGCGTCTGAGTCATTGCTCTGTCACTTACTTGCTCTATGAACCTGGACGTGTGACTTAATCTTCCTAAGCCTCCATTTCTTCGTGGATAACGTGAGGAAGCTCGTTCTCCTGTGACGATTAAGTAAAATGCTGTACATCTGGACAGTGCCTCGTATCTAAGGATACGTGCTCAGCAGACGGTGGTCGCTACTAATGCTTCTGCGTCTCTTTTACATCGAGCTTATTACGGGTGTTTCGTTTCCAATACGCTGCTGCACACATTTTTGTGCATTTGGCTTTTTAAAATTTATTTTTCTTTTCTTTTCTTTATTTATTTATTTTAGAGAGAGAGACTCCTAAGCAGGCTCCACACCCAGCACAGAGCCCAACCCAGGGCTCGATCCCACGACCCTGAGATCGAAACCTGAGGCAAAACCAAGAGTCCGACGCTTAACCAAACCAGCCACCCAGGCGCCCCGGCTTTTTTTTTTTTTTTTAAGTTTTGCATGTGTTTCTTGGAACAAATGCCTAGGAGTAGTATTATTAGGCCAAAGACTATCCGAGGCACAGAGCATGGACACTGAGCGCAGGCTCTGGAAGCCAGACGAGCTACGATCGGATGCTGGCTTCTCTCCCTCCTGGCGATATGATTTGGGGCACATTCCTTCACTTCTGTGCGCTGTGGTGTTGTGGAATTTAAATCAGTATTAGCTGTTCCGGTGAATGTGTGATTGGTCTTCATACCTGCTGGCAGGTTACCTTCTGAAACTATAATAATTTGATTATTATAGTAACTATCCCATCAGACTAAGAGCAGATCATATTCTCCTTTGTGTCTGTCATTTTTTAAAAGGGTTTTAACATTTGTCTGCTTTCTTTTATCTTAGTTTTTGTTTTTCATCATATCTGTCTTTTCCATTATAAAATTTTCTGTTGCTTCAAGCTTCAGAAGTTATATTCCATTTGCATCTAAATGACTCGAACTTGGCACTTTAGGAAGTGAATGGGGAAGATATTCTGGGAACAGGAAGCCTTTTTAGCACCCTTTATTTAGTACCAGTAATGAGAAATTTGAGGGTAATAGCAAGAACCAGGGGACTCTGAGAACCACAGGAAGATTGACTTCGGATCTGAGGCAGAATTATCCATATAGGAGTGGGATAAGTGAAAAGTGGAAACAACATCAGATCCAGAATCAGAAGATCTTTTTGTTAACAGTACGATTTTTGGCAGATTGACAGAATGTCTTCTGATTTAGTACAAGTCGTTTTCAGACAACCTTTTAAAATTTAGCCTACCAACTCATACGCTGTTACCAAGTTAAGAACCCTATAGAGAAAACACCTAAAAGAGATAAGGGGTGTTATTGTAATTTGGGTGATATGGACAGAAAGCAATAAACAGAAATGGGTGGCTGAGTCAGTTAAGCATCTGCCTTCAGCTCAGGTCATGATCCTAGGGTCCTGGGATGGAGCCCCACATTGGGCTCCCCACTCATCGGGGAGTCAGCTTCTCCTTCTCCCTCTGCCTCTCTTCCCACCCCCGCTCCTACGCATGTGCTCTCTCTCTTTCTCTCCCCCCACCCCCCAAATAAATAAATAAATAAAATCTTAGGGGGGAAAAAAAGAAATAGGTCTAATTGCCAAATGGCACATATTTTTACTCCTGGCTCTAGGATACACTGTCCTTGTGGTTAGGCATTCTTATTTTTGAGGCAAATGGAAATGGACCTCCCGATTTCTCCAGGACTAGTTTCCTCTACGAAGGTGCTGCAGAAGTCAACAAGCCTGTGTCTTGGGGTACGCCCTACACAGGATGTGGAAAGAAGACTGCTGATCTCTACAGGAGCTCTCCCCCTGCGCGCCACCCCAGCTACTGTCCACCGCATCCGGGGGTCTCCTGCGGGTCCCCGTCTCGCACCTCTGCAGCATCAAGCCTCGTTCTACTCATTGGCTCTCATTGGTTTATTTTCTCCTCGTACCCAATCCAAGAGCGGAGGTCTAATTTCTGTCGGCTGGCAGTTTTTCTCTGGCAGGAAGACAAGGTGAATGAAGCACACCATTTTCCTGGCCGCCTTCAGTTACCTGGTTCTTCCTAGAGTTTTAAGCCCAAACGTACTCGCTGTCGGAATTCTAAACCCGATAGCATGCGTTTTATTCCTCTGTCCAGGGGTAATGAACAAAGTGAAGGTAGGCATGGGAAAATTCCCAAACATACACCACATCTGTTTCAGCTTTCGTCATTCTCCAGGGTTAGATGATCACAAATGAAATTTAAAGAAACATTCTATAGAGCAGGGTTGTCAGCTTCTCTCAATCTCGATCTCCTCGTTTGTCAAATGGGAATAATAGGAATGCTTCTCCCTAGCTGCCAGAATTGTTTTAAGTGTAAGGAAGAAAATGGAGAGAACGTTGTTTTGTAAGCCACTAAAGGGCTTACAATTATTAGTTAATATTTCTATTAGCTTCAAAATCTAAACCGTAATTCCACTCATTATTAACAGAAACAATAAAAAAGACAAACATTGAGGATGCTAACAGCCAGAGCAATTTACCAACGTTCATCAAATATGTATAAATTGTGTACATTTAAATATAAATTCCATGCATTTCTTGTTTTCTAATTCATCAATTTCTTTTTCAATTTTTATTAATTCCATCCTTATGTTTCCTATAAGTTTCTTTTGTTGTTCTCTTCTTCTGATTTCCTGGGTTGAGTGTTTAATTTACCCATTTCCATCAATTATTATTTAACCATGACAGAATTTAAAAGTACAAATTTGCCTCTGAGCGTAACTGTGGCCATATCCCAAGTGTTTGATATGCAATATTATTACTGCTATTTTATAAGCTGTCTGTAAGTTCAGTTTGAATTCCCCTTTTATCTAATTTTCTTGGAGAGAGTTTTAACATTCCTCCATTCCTTGGAGGAAGTTAAATTTTTTGGTTCACACTTCTGTTAATAATTTCTACCTCTATTGTATGCTGATCAGAAAATATTGAGGATAAATTTTCTGTTTATTTTTGGTTTTGGAGTTTATTAAGATTTGCTTTGTGGTTTGCTATATTATCAATCTCTGTCAATATTCCTTTAAACACATGAAAAGGAAAAGTGTGAAATTCTAATTTTCTTAGGCATTAAATTCTACATATATTTATTAAATACTTCATTAGTTAAATTATTTATCTTCTCTGTATTAAGATTTTTCAAATAGGTGATCCATGGATAAGCCTCAGGAGATCTGTGTGTACTTTTTTTTTAGAGAGGGAAGGTTCACGGTTTTTTCAGGCTCTTGAAGGGATCTGTGAATCCCCAAATATTAATAAAATCTGCTCTCTACCTCACTTGATCTGTAAAGAACTAAGAAAGGGAAGTTAAACTACTGAATATAACTTAAAATCAACATCAAAAACTATTCTCAAACAAAAATAATTATTTTATTAATGTACAGGATCCCTGAGGAACTATCATATTTATATTTACTATATTGCTAAGCAGCCTTTGCTAATTTTATTCTGGGCGTTGGAATGAGACTCACAAGGAGTCTGGGCTTCTATAGGATGGCAGAAATGGGCCGAGTCACTTCATCAAAATTTATCAAATCTGGAACAAGCTGGTCACATCTATTCTGTTTTCCCTCTGAGTTCTGCACTGGGTCTCTTGCAATGTCCTCTGATGAATTCTCTGTCTCTTCCCTGAATACTTCTCCTCAGCTGATACTCTGAGGAGACAGTCTCATTTCCGAAAGCTAATCAGGCCTTAAGGTGACTCAGTTCAAAGTCCTATACTTCCTCACGTGAGGCAGAGAAATAAATGCCTCAATTTCTAGGATGAGAATGACAACCACTCAAAAACCGACAGCCAAATTACGGATGTGTTTGCAACAGGACGTATCTGCTGACAACCAAGTCATGCATTTTGAAATGACGGACGTGAAGAATTTAAAGTCCACCTTAAAAGGAAAACTGAAGAGGTAGTAAAACGAACAGGGAGGATTGAAGCCCTAACCTATGCTTCTACAAAAGTCCCTGTGCCTAATCCTCAGAAATATTAGAAATTCGCCAGGCTAAGTTATCCGTAAGGCTCATAGTATTAAGATACTCTGCGTAAATGGCCCATGATGCGTTTAGGGCTCACAGAGATATCTTAATTGCAATTTCTTTTAAGATCTGGGAAATTGATAATAATAGTAATAATAATGGATATATAATCATGAATCCAGCCTAGATTATACTTGCCTTTATCCAAGTGCAGTCATAAGATACAATATATAATTTTGTTTATGGAAGAGGGACCCCTGAAGGCAAAAGTGCCTACATCCTATGGAAGTCGTAATGGGGTCTATTGTCTATTTGATGTGGCGACTGGCCAGCATGAGTAGATGTCTTGTGAGGTCGCCTTGATGTGTGTTTATGCAGGGTTCGGAGGCATTGTTTAGAACAGATTATATTCTCTTAGTAGAACAGACATTGAGGCTATGGAGCCCCTTCATGTCTGTGCATCTTTCTTTCTGTTTGCTTCACTCTGGTTCTTTCTACCCGTGAGCTTCTTTTACTTGCTTATCTCATGACCCAGTAGTCGCTAGCCCAAGCTAAGCATCGGATTTACCACTGAGGTTGGTTTTTTGAGGACCGGAATTCAAATTCTCTGCTGGAGCTTTCTCTAGTCAGGTTCAACACAGATGAAATTAGCTGTAACTAATCCTTCCCCTCTCGTTCCCTGCCCCTCCCCCCCCCCACTCCTGCATGCGTCTCAGTACCCATGGTAGGTATGGCTAGCCCTTCTGGAAGCTCCGTTGGGCGGCTAATGAAATGTCTCCTATTATATAGTTTTAATATGACTCAGTTACACTCACAGCAGAAAACAATCACAGATGAGCCTAGCAGTAAGTAGTGGTCTAACTCTAATTACATTACTATAATTTTTCATGTCCTTGATTGTCATTTTGCCACATATTCAACACATGGGAAACAGAAGGGTCCTCCCTCGGAAATGTCATTTGTAGAGAAATCTAGGCGTGTCTCAGTGAAGAGCCACATTGCATAATCAGGCAGGACTCCTGCCTTGAGATTAAGCCATTCTCGGAAGATGAACGATACCCCGCAGAGTCTCTTTTTTGCTGGATAAGTGACCTATCTGAGTAAGTATCCATATCACATACACTTCCTGTCACTTAGGGATTGTAATAAGCCTTCTTCATTAATGATTCTGTATTAGGAACATCTGAGTAGATGTGACTTTAATAGCAAGTTGAATTTTATATAATTATCGCAGTGTCACACACCTTTCTACATTTGTAGAATTTTAATCCTCAGTAAGCACCGTATTGTTGCACTATAAAGAAGTATGATTGGTGCATAGCAATTTGGTATGACTAAGACATATATTACCTATCTCAAATGAGACGAGCCCTGATAAAGAAAAAACTTTTATCTGTCATCCCATTTATATGTGTCACTCCTATTTAAATTGAAGAACAGGAAAGATTAGGTCCTTTCTGATAAGAAGAAAGTATTGAGTAAAAAAGGACTGATCAATGACAGTTGTTTTTCTTTTAATATTATCTTACTAAGAGAGAAATAGGAAAAAAATCTGTTATGGGTATTGTATCAGCCAGGATTAAGTTTTTGAAGAACGGAATCTATTCAGCAAGTTTAAGAGAAAGGGATATATTAAAGGCTATTTTATGGTTTATTGCGCCCTTGGGAAGCAGAGAATCGCATCCTGGACTGAACTTGCAAGAATGACTCCCAAAACAACGGTGGGTCTGGGTCCGGGGAAGCAGTTGCCTCTGCGATGATCAAGAGGCTCCAGCTAATAACCCAGCTGCCTGCCCCTGGAGACACTGCTCTCTGCCAACGACAGTCTCCACATCAACCAAGCCGTGTGACATCTTGTCTCTCTCCCCATGTGGCTTTAGTTCTAAATCAAAGTCTCATTTGACTACACTTGATTTGTGAAGCTCTACCTGCAAGAAAGTCTGAGAACTGTAGTTTTTAGCTTTCTGGCCTCTGCATGCTTAAAAGGGTCCGGAGTGGGGGGGGGGGTGTCAAGGAGCCAACTTAGAGTACTTACCCTGGGTCTATAATTGGGTAATACTGAAAACCTGAGTAGCTTCGCAGGTGAAAATCAGATATGGTCATCTTTTGGGTTTATTTTTTTCCCCTTTCAGGACTGGAATTGTATTAATCATAATCTTTGGTTCATGGTACACATCAGTGATCTACATATGGAACCCAAAGTACTTACTAATATAATAAACATCATAGGCCTACTGACCACCAGCATAAAAACTAGGTCCATGACAATAACCTACTCAAGCATCTCCTGACGTTCCCCTGTCCTAGGAAACCATCAGCCCGCATTTCATGTTTTATTGCATCTGTGCGTATTCTTAGAAAGACCTTTACAAAAATTTTTTCTAGAAGTTTCTATACTGTTATAAAAGTGAGATCATACTCTATGTAACCCTTTGGTTCTTCCTCTTTTCATTGAATGTTGTTAAATTCATCCGTATTTTTGCATTTCACTATAGTTCATTTCAACTGTTGTATTCTGTTGCTGAATATGACAATTTTTCATCATATAAATATACATCCATTTTTCTTTTAATGGATATTTGGGCTGCTTCAGAGTTTTGATACAGTGAACAATGATGCTGTAAACATTCTTTCACATGTACAAGCGTTTCTTTGGGGGTGTCTACCAAAGATAGAATTACTGGATCATGGGGATTTTTAAGTTTGGATTGGGCTCGTGTATGTTGAAGGTCATCAAAAATGTTTAATTTCAGCCAAGTCTGGTATAAAAGTAGTAAACTAACACAATCATCACAAGAATAGAAAATACAGGACTTGGAGTTTTTTCTCCAGAGAACTATATTCCATTTGGAGAAAAAAGAGTTTATCTTTGGCACTTTTGTATCTGCTTCTCTGCTGACATACTTCTTCCCTAGGAACCCAACACACCCTTCCCATTCTCAGTTGAGAGTGTCAGCTAATAGAAGTTCCTTGATACTCAACAAACAATCATCCTTCTCAGACCACAGCCTCAGGACCATGATGTCTCTAACATTCGGCCAAAACCCCTTCCTCTCATACTACACCCCCTTCGCCTTTGAGGCACACAGCTGTTCTGCCACATTGAAGAGAATCTCAGGGTTCCAAACGCATCCGCCGGAAATTGATAAGGACATAGAGTGTCCATTAAACCCAGCTTGATTTAGTGTAACATAATCATCAGACTGTGAGCAGACATTTGATTTATATCAGGCTGCCTAAGCTATAGAGAGAACCCTTAAATCTCACATCTGTCATGAGAAGGGTCCCCCTGGAAAGAGACTCTAAGATTTATGTGCATGTGGTTTATGGGGAGGACTCTCAGTTACAACAGCTGTCAGGGAGTGAGGAAAGCTGGATCAAACAAAAGGAGAGGTTGAACCGTAATACAGTTGTAACAGAGACTTCAGGTGATCCTCTGGGAAGCTCTGATGCTGAGATGACCTTTCAGAGATGTCCTGTTTGAGCAAGGGGCCTAAGGGCTTTCCCCCCCTTATAGACCAGGATCCAGGCTGCCCCCAGGAAGAGGGCATGATCTTGAGTGAGACAGCTCCCTTTGACCAAAGGTGATTCCTGGGGAAGGCCTCCTGGCCACTGGGAGGATGACTGCTCAGTCCTGAAGAGGGGATCACGGTAGCATATCACAGCATCCGCACAAGTCCATCTCTTGTGCCACATGAATCCACTTGCTTCTTAAAAACTCACCCCATCTTGGAACAACAACTTGAGGATTCTTGTTGGTCTTTTTTCTTGGGGAAACTGACAAGATGAAAGTGGGTCGGCTAAACTCTAAGCCCCTGCAACTACAAGTGGTCATAAGGCTGCGAGTAATCCTCCTCTACTGCTCATTCTAAATTCCCCACACTCTAGCTAGCAGCTCTGCTAGTCTGGGGGGATGACCTAGGGCAGCGATTCAGACTCTCATACCTGTGGGGTCTGAACCCCTGGTCAACATGCAATTCTTAGATCATGGCCACTGTTAGAAATAAACAAGAGAATAACAAGAGACATTGTGGTGGTTCACCTGGGTGCTGAACATATTCTTTCTTGCTCCTATTGTTTAACAACAACCATCTCTCCTCCTAATGATAAGGGTCAATTACCCTTGGCAGGCTGGTGACTCCTTTCCTTGCCTACTGGCCCTGGCAAAAGCCCAAAGAGATTAGATGACAGCCATACCTTAAAGGTCAATGGGACCCTTGATTGTCCCTTAATGGAAATACTCTACCTCTGGGAGTCAGAAGTTCTAGATCTACAGAGCCTAAGGTTATGGAGATAGAAGCATAAATTTTAAGCAGTTTACAGAGGGTGATGATAAGTGGGACTACTACTTTCACTCCTTAGTTCCTGGACCCATGTACCCTGCATACTGGGGACACGGTACCTTATAATGCTCGTTGGTTTAAAGTATATATTGGGTCCTAAAGGATGTGTCCCATATTCATAAAACATCATTTCCAATATGGTGCCTTAAACATGTCTTCAAAGAGTGGTTCCACTGCTCTATCAGGCCAACTTCTTCTCGATGGTGCAATATAAAATAGAATCAGTGGCTCCCATGGTATGAACCCCTTTGTTGTAAGTGAGTCCATTGGTCAATTGCAATGTTATGTGGGATCCCATGCCAACAGATCAGTTATTCCATGAGCCCTCTGATAGTGCTGGATGAAGTCATATGGGCGGGAAAGAAAAACCCATAGCTAGAATATATGCAAATTCTAGTCCAGATGAAGTGCCAGGGTCAAAGGGGTCCCATGTAATTACTTTGCCGTCAAATGGACGGTCAGTCTCTTCTAAGAATGATATAACACTGAGAGCTCAATCCTAGTCTCTGCTGCTGGCAGGTTGGACGTTTCACAGCAACAGTACTTGTATTGGCCTTGGAGAGTGGGAACCCATGTTCTGGGGTCCATGCATAGCCTTATTCCTTGAAAGCATAGCTTTTCTGGTTATGTGCCCATTGTGCCAGTATTGGACTGGCCAAATCATTCTGCCTACTTGCTGGTTTAGTGCCTCTTCTGTGGTGAATACTCTCCAGTGTGAAATAACACATCATACAAAGATCTTCACACTTTGTGCCCACTCCCTAAGGTATGTACATGCTTCTTTCCCACTTCTTCTGGGCTGTGACCTTCTAATTTCACTCTTTCCCACGTTTCCCACCAGCCAATCAAGACATTTGCCATAACCCATAAGTATGCACACACACACACACACACACACACACACACACGTGCACACACACACATTTAATATCAAGATAAGACACTTCTCTTTCTATACTAAATATATGATCGTGTACACTTTCTGCAACTTTGCTCTTTGGGAGGATTTCCCTTCACTGCTATCTTTTATGGCCTTTCTTGATTGGGGCTGCAGTGCAGTAACAGTCTAATTTCCAGCTTCACCCATATATTGGGCTTGCTCAGCCATGAACCAAGCTCATCCTATTTATTCTTTCATCTACAGGTCATAGTAGACCCACCTTGGTGTGAGCCAAAGGAGCGGCCGCAGTGCAGTAGTGGTGGATGACATGGGAGTCTGAATGACCTGATTCTTCCGTTTACTTGCACCCTTCGGCTCTGCTCATACCTCATCCCTAGAGGTACCATTTCCATCTTTTGGAGAATTGCTACTGGAGCTGCCAGACTTCATGACGTGGCAAGACTGGCAGAATCCTACTCATGATAGACAGTTTTTGTCACATCATGACTTACATCTTAGGCTCTTTGGTGGCTCTTTTTTTTTTTTTTTAAGATTTTATTTAATTATTTGACAGAGAGAGACATAGCCAGCGAGAGAGGGAACACAAGCAGGGGGAGTGGGAGAGGAAGAAGGAGGCTCCCAGTGAGCAGGGAGCCCAATGTGGGGCCCGATCCCAGGACCCTAGGATCATGCCCTGGGCTGAAGGCAGACGCTTAACGACTGAGCCACCCAGGAGCCCCTGGTAGCTTTTTTTCAAATAATGTGTTAGTTCTCTGCTGAGAATGGCATGCCTTGCCCCAGAACCCTGGTGCTCATTGTTGTGATTTTCCTACTGAGGTTTGTCATGAACTTCACATAGCCTCTCTGTGACCAGATACATCAAATACCCTAAGATCTGTCATGTTGTGAGGTTCAAGTTGTAGGGCTGCTTGTTTCACAAACTGAACTGCTGCCCAGCCATTTCCCACTCTAGTCCCCACTCAGAGCTGGCTGTCTTCCATGTCAGTTAAAGAAAAGTTTGGAGTAATAGTGTCAAGTTCGGAAGTTGTGGCCTTCAGAATCTGAGGAGGCCTTCTGGATATTGCGCTTCCTTTGTAATGGTGGGAGGCCCACGTAATAATTTGTGCTTCACCTTGGAGGGGATGTGCCAGCATGGCCCTCCCCACTGGACTCCTAAAAACTGTACTTATATGAGTCTTTGAATCTTTGAAGAGTTCGTCTCTACTCCCTGGTGAAAATATGTCTGTCCAAGTCTTCCAAAATTTCTGATGTACCAATCCTTGCTTATCTGGTTCAATAAACACAATATCACAGATGTGGTAAAGTAATACAATGTACTATGAAATGTCTAGATTGTCTTGATCCATTCAGACTATATTATGACACAATATAGATGGTAGAGTTGACATAGTCCTCTGGCCAGACTGTAAATGTATACTGTTATCTATCCCACTTGAATTTTAACTGATTGTTTTTCATAATGGAGGTGGAAAAGAAAGCACTCACCAGATCAATATCTGCTTCCCATGAACCTGAGACTGTGTTAATCAGCTCTAGCATGGATACTACAACTAACACAGCTGCTGAAACTGGGACTATTACTTTGTTGAGTTTGTAATAGTCCACTTCCATCCTGTAGGGTCTGTTTGGTTTTTCTAGGGACCAGAGCAGTGAATTAAATGAATAGGGATATGATAGGCATACCACCCCTGTATCCTGTAGGTCTTTAAGAGTAGTGCTAATCTCTACCATTCTTCCCATGAAATAATATTGTTTTGATTTTATAGTCTTGTCTGGGAAGAATGGAAGTTTCAGAGGCTATGGTTTGGCTTTCCCCACTAAAATAGCTGTTACCCCATAGGCAAAAAAATAAATGTGAAGTTTCAGCCAATTACGAGGATGTCCAGGAAAATTATAGTGTGGGTACCGAAGAAATGATTGCTGGATGATTGGATGGATCCATGGAGCCAGGGAACACACAGTGAACCTAGATCATGACTCCATTTATTACTTGATCCCCATAAAACCCTACTTTCATAAAGCGGCCATTATGATATAGTTGCAACAAAGACTCAGTTGATCATATGGGGATCAATGTCAACTTGGACTCAGTGCCCCATAGTCCTTGAAATGTCTGAATATTCTCCTTTCAGTGTATGGTAGCCTGAATAAATGGCTTAGATCCCTTGGCAGAAGAACTGGGGGAATCACTGTTACCATACACTTGCCATAATCTTGCTGAATCCTTCCTTACTGGGACTTGGCCTCTCTTTTCACCAATGGGTTTCCTGACTGAAAGTTGGTTCAGATAAGACTAAGGGAGAAACTGAATGGCAATGAATTATAACAGAGCTCTCAGTCAACCCTGGGGGGAGCTCTGAACTGGAATGACCCATCACAGACAATCTGATCAAAGCAAGTAGTTGAGCCTTTGTACCTTCATATCAACTATCACAGGATGCAGGATGCCCCTGGAGAGGGACTATATATTTGGGCTCCCTTATAAGCTCTTTGTTGGCGACACTCCTCAAAGCTGGCAAAGAGAGTTCCTTGACTTTGACAGGGACATCTGGGTGTTGTCTCATGGCACCCTACAATACTGAAAGTACCTTCTCTGAAGTTGCTTAAGGACCATCTGAAGATTCTCTCCTCTGAATCCCGCCCAGCACTTCCTTAGCAAGTCCTCAGTGTCTTGGTTGTCTTCTTTTATCTCAGAATGTGTTCCGCAGAACACTAATACTATGAGATGTCCTCCAAAAAGAATTCCATAGTCAAACAAATTTGGTGCATGTGACCTAATTTATCACACTCTTGCAGGTTCACAAAGCATGTTAACATATTAAAATCTCTGAGATGACTGAAGCACAACAAATCGTTTCCTAAAGTTAGTATTTTCAAACTTTTCTTCTTTAAACAGTCCATGAAACTAGAATTCTAGAAAACAACCTTTTGCTGAAGCTCTTTCAATGCTCGAAGAAATTCCTCTCACCTTCCTTTCTCAAGGATTTTTCTTTTTCTTTTTCATTCCTTATTTTTTATTTTCATTCCAGCAGAGTTAATAGACAGTGCTATATTAGTTTCAGGTGCACAATTTAGTGATTCCACACTTCCATATATCACCCAGCGCTCATCACAACAGGTGCACTCCTTCATCCCCATCACCTACTTCACCCATCCCCCCACCCCCGTCCCCTCAGGTAACCATCAGTTTGTTCTCTAATGTTAAGAGTCTGTTTCTTGGTTTGCCTCTCTCTTTCTTTTTTTTCCCCTCTGCTCATTTGTTGTGTTTCTTATATTCCACATATGAGTGAAATCATATGGTATTTGTTTTTCTCTGACTGTCTTAGTTCACTTAGCTTGATACTCCCAAGGATTTTTCTAATGGATTGCCTTACAATCAGGGAATGAATGTATGCCTTTCTTTCCACTCCTACTGCTTTAAGCTTGGCCAACGTCATTATGATTCCTCAAACCTAGACTATTGCAGTAGTCTCCTACGAGTGACCTTCCCTCAAGTTTCTCTCACTTTCGATCTTTTACACAGACCTGAGCAAAATCAATGGTCTAGAACTGCACTAAGTAACCACAAGCCACGGGAGGAAGATAAAACATGCACAGATGAAGTAACTTGAATTAACTAGAAAATAATACATCAACCGAATCAGGTACTTAAAATAGACTATTAATAGTGTGATTCAACTTGAGTATATAAGTGCAAATGAGAAAGAGCTCTTTCCTCCCAGCTCTGTGTACACAATTTCAAAGCCAGAGGTCAGAGGGCTGTTTTGTGATGATTGGGCTGCCTCGCCTAACAATAGAGAGAGTCCATATGGGGGCTTAAGAGATATAGTCTCAATTCTAAAATAGTAACATTTACAAAGCTGAACCCCACTCTTCTGATTCACGATGTTCAAAGAATAAGCCAGGAGTCACAGTCAGAATTCTTCTAACAGAATGACCTGGAATGATAATGTCCTAAATAAAGACCACATGAACTAAACATCAAAGGTAAAAAAAAAAAAAAAAAAAAAAAAAAATTTCTCTCGGTTTCCTTTATTTCAGAAAGGTACCTACCAGACTCACAAAGCTCTCTTGGCCTGTGCAAAGAATAGTATAAATCCCTGAAATTCATAAGAAGACAATGGTGCTATTTCTAGAAGACGCAGGTTTCAGGGTAGACCATAGTATGTGGGCTTCCCAACAGCCAAAATGTTCATGTCACTGAGATCTGGGTAAAAGGAACTCTGCATTTTAGCTGTAAGAGGAAAGTGAAGGGGAAGATAAGGCGAAAAGAAAGGTCTAGACGCAGCCTGAAGAATGAGGGATTGAGGATGCCCGATGACTGGCCGCAGTTCCATTTACTAATTTACTAATTAAACTTTTAGACCAGGAGCTGCAATGTGAGAGGAATGTGGAGTCCGGTAGGCAAACAGAGGGGGAGCAGTTGAGTAAAACAGTATACTGAGCTTCTGGGTGAGTGAGGCAGTAAAGTGTGCCGGGGCTCAGGCTAACTGTAGAGTGCCTGCCCCTGCTAAGGGGGGTACAACCTCCCCACACCAGCCAGTTGTTGCCAGATGGGAAGTTGGGCCCTGCGTTGGCAGAGCTTCTGCTTTTATAAGGGAAATATTTGAAATCTGGATTTTTTATTAGAAATATTTCATTTAAAAAATGGTATGGGAAGGCAGGTGCCCGGGTGGCTTAATGGGTTAAGCCTCCGACTCTTAGTTACAGCTCAGGCCCTGATCTCAGGGTCATGAGATCAAGCCCCCCATCAGGCTTCACATTCAGCACAGAGTCTGCTTAAGACTCTCTCCCTCCTCCCCCCCCAGTCTCTCTCTCTCTCAAATAAATAAATAAATAAATAAATAAATAAATAAATCTTTTAAAAAATGTCATGGGGAGCAAGAGAGGTTGTCGGAGTGACAGAAGGATATAGTATGTTTAACTCTGGAACTATTTTCATAGCTCAAGGTCTGGACCTTTTTGACTGGCCACAAAATCCTTGACTGGCTTCCTCCATTAAGGCCACTTGAAGAGGTTGATGTTATGATCAACGCAGACTGTTCAAACGAGTCACGCATAAACCAAGCCTCACCGTAACGTCAGGCTAGATGTAAGTATCGAATTTGTTGATAGAAAATCTGCACCTTTGTTATTCATTGAGAATAGTTTCCTCAGTCAGGGGCCAGTAGTTTTCTTCACAGACTCAAGGAAAATGAGGCTCAAAAGCTCTCTTTCCCTTTTTTCCAATGCTAGGTCACTAAAAAGCACTCCTTACGGACATTGACTTCCATTGGTAGATGGAACACTAATGTTGAAGTCATGGACGCCAGAAGATTTCTGGGACTATATCATGGGAGGAAATTTTTACAAACATAGGCTTTGTCTACCTCGTGTGAAAACCCCCATTTTTAGCTAATTCAGAATGGTTGCCGGACACCACATAGGCCACATCTTGCTGGAACCGTGTTTTGGTGCTGTGTAGATGCTGCCGTTACAGGGAAAGCTGCCCCCAGAGGCTCATGGCTCACTGGTTAATTTCACTGTGATTTCCAGCCTATGTTAGGATCAGAAAAATTTGGGGCGGGTACCCTTTCTCCCATAAAGAAAAGTTCTAGAAAGTCAAATTTATGTTTTAGTCTTAAGCATTCCCAAGAACTTAGACCTTTACACAGCTGAAAATCACCCACACTGAAGGTATCCTGCTGCACGGATGGGAAGCAAGCAGGAACCCCTAAGTCTTCAGACAGCAGCTGTGAAATGGCCCCCATGTCCCAGGTACAGTTGGGCCACCAAAGCCCTGAATACAAGGGCAGAGGAAGGGAATCTGAGGCCTCACGGTGGCTACTTTCAGAGCTAACGCTGGGCCTTACTCAGCCTTAATTCCATAACCATAGTAGGAAGCGCTCTGTAGAACAGTAAAAACAAATGTCATATTCGGAGGGGGAGGGGACACATAAAATATAAATATGATCGGAATAAAAAATTCGGAATTTTTTACAGGCAAGAAACAATCCCTGTTTTCCCATTAACCTCATCGATCGGTTGCCCTTCTGAGGTATTCACTTGCTCTGTTCTAACTCCAACTTGCGGTCCTGCCATTCCCTATTTAATTCCTTTGAAGAAACGATACTACCTGTTCATATTAACTAAATTTTACCTATAAAAAGGTACCTTTACGTGATTGAGCATAAAAAGCATATTACAAGCGTATTTTATAATCTCTTGTTCTTATGTTTCTCCTTTTTTTTTTTTTTTAAAGATTTTATTTATTTATTTGAGAGAGAGAGAGACAGCCAGCGAGAGAGGGAACACAAGCAGGGGGAGTGGGAGAGGAAGAAGCAGGCTCCCAGCAGAGGAGCCTGATGTGGGGCTCAATCCCATAACGCCAGGATCACGCCCTGAGCCGAAGGCTGATGCTTAACCGCTGTGCCACCCAGGCGCCCCTGTTCTTATGTTTCTGCCAAAGATCGTGCTGTATGCTTAGGTGTGGGTCGTATTTTGGTGTGTGTATAGGTAGTTGTGTATTGTCAGCCTATGCACACCATAACTTGCCAGCCCATCCCCCACAACACACATATTCAGACAGATACATTAAAGCATCAACACTGTTATTTCTGGGTAGTAGGATTTTAGGTGTTCTTAAAATTTTCTTCTTTTCATATATCCAAATTTTCTTTAGTGATCATGTATTACCTATTAAACATTTTTTAAAAATTATAATTAGGGACATCTCTTTCACCACTGGATATTGGTTAGTTTTTTCTCCGTAGCAAGTCATCTTAAGCTAAGCAACTTAAAACATTTATTTGTTGTCAGTTCTGCGGGTCAGCAGTTTGTACTGGGCTCAGAGGAGATAACTTGTCTTTCGTCCACATGGCAGAGGCTGGGCTCACTCATGCAGCGGGGATCACCTATCTATCTGATGATGGCTATCTGCTAGTAAGGGTGATGCAAGAAATTCAATATCCTGTAAATTAGCTTAGGTCCACCCATATGATGGTTATTATAAAGTTCCCAAGAGCACCAAGACAGGGCAAGTCTTTTTCTAATCTCTACTTGCATTCCATTTGTTTATGTTCTATTGGTCAGAGCAAGGCACACAGCCAAGCCTAGATTCAAGCGGTGGAGAATAGACTCAACCTCCTGATGGGAAAATTGACAAAGACACATTGCAAAGGGGCTTACATATGGATGAGAGAAATTTGTGGTGGTTTTGGAAATTGCTTATACTGAATAGGTTATTCACACCAACCTTCCTACTGAAAACAACTAGAAATGGATATATTTTTAAACCTTATACAAAATAATTAAAGATCTAACAAGGTGTATGAAATGATTAGACCAAAATCTATGAAGAAACAGGAACCCAGAGAAATTTGCAAAACATGAAATCCACTTTTAATTAAGGACATTTGACAATCCATGAAAACTTGAACTTTGCTTTTAATGTATCACTAAGTGAGGGAGGAAGAAATAAAAACCCAGAGCCTGTCCAAAATATGGGTCTAAAGACACTGCCATGACATTAAGTTGGAATCCCAAAGGGTTATACCTTCAGAATAAGGGTGAACCAGAGTAAGTCTGTTCTCATCACTCTTTGGAGGGGATGGAAAGGTAGGTTACCTTGTTGCTGATAGAATGTGTACGTGGGGTAGGGATGGGAGGAAACAGTCTCAGATTAATGGGTCTTTTTTTGGGGGGGGGGATTTATTGATTCATTTAAGAGAGCGCGCGCGAGAGAGAGAGATGGAGAGAGCACAAGCAGGGGGAGAGGAAGAGGGAGAAGCAGACTCCCCGCAGAGCCAGGAGCCCGACTCTATCCCAGGACCTGGAGATCATGACCTGAGCCGAAGGCACTTAACCATTTGAGCCACCCAGGCACCCTGAGATTAATGTGTCTTAACACAGTTTTGCAGCCCAAATTAATTTCATCCAGGTGGTACAAAATACCCCAAGACACAAATTTGGTTTAAAGTAATTCCAGGCTGGTACATTCCTAGGCATTATGAAGAAGCAAATTTGTATCTTCTCTGGAGGAAGACACCTTCATCCTATGTTTCAAGAACCCCCACAAATAATTTTTCAAGATCAATGACCAGCATAGTGTCACAAATAATCAAGCATCTAAAGAAACAAGGCCCCATGAGTTAGATCCAGAAAAGGGAAAGAGACCCATGAGGACTTCAGATATTCAAATTGGCAGAGATAATAAAACAACCATGCTAATCATTTTTTTTTAGATTTTATTTATTCATTTGAGAGAGAGAGACAGAGACAGCGACAGAGATAGCAAGAGAGATCACGAGCGGAGAGGAGAGGGAGAAGCAGGCTCCCCGCTGAGCAGGGAGCCTGATGAGGGGCTGTATCCCAGGACCCTGAGATAATGACCTGAGCTGAAGGCAGACGATTAACTGACTGAGCCACCCAGGCACCCCTATGCTAATCATTTAAAAATAAATAAAAGGCATATGTGAAAATATCTTCAGGGAACAAAACTATGAAATGTGACCTACCATATTCTTATTTGGAAAAGAACAAGATAGAACTTCTGGAGGAAATATATACAAATATACACTGATAGGAAATAACTGCAAATCTATGATTATTAGATCTAACTAATTCCCAGTTAGAATTTGCTTTTAAAAATGAGGGGGAAATAAATATTTTAGCCCAAGAAATCCTTATGGGGGTTAATATTAACAGAATCTCACTAAAGGCAATTTTAACAATGTACTTCAGGCAGAAGAAAAGTAATCCCAGATGGAGAAGCAAGAAGAAATTAAAAGAAAAGAAAGTGATAATAAGTGAATTTATCTAAACAATAATACATTCCTAGGTTAATGAAAACAAAAAGGGAATTAAAACCCATGATAAGAATAACACATAAGTTGGGTAGGTTAGAAAATTGGGTTAAAATAGTCTCAGGTTCTAATGCTATTTAAGAGGGGGCAAAGTGTTGAATAATTTTAGTTTTATAATTTGAGTATAGATTTTGTAATATTTAGGGAACCACTGAAAGAATGGAACAGGTATACATTCTAAACTAGTAGTAGCAAAAAAGAGAAATGACATTAAATAATCCAAAAATACATGAAGGAGAGAAAAATTAAGAGGTAGGTGGGATAAATAGAGGCACAAAATAAAATGGTGAATTTAAACCCAAACATACCAGTAATTCCATGAAACTCAAATGAACTAAATGTTTCTGTTAAAACTGTGTTAGTCCAAACTGGAAACTGCTTCGATGTGAATCTACTGTATACTGGATAAAGTGCAATGTAGACACACTATGGAATATGAATTATACTGCAAAAAATAAAAATAAAAACAATAGTAAAGAAAAAACTGCAGCTGGGGCGCCTGGGTGGCACAGCGGTTGAGCGTCTGCCTTCAGCTCAGGGCGTGATCCCAGTGTTATGGGATTGAGCCTCACATCAGGCTGTTCCGCTATGAGCCTGCTTCTTCCTCTCCCACTCCCCCTGCTTGTGTTCCCTCTCTCGCTGGCTGTCTCTATCTCTGTCGAATAAATAAATAAAATCTTTAAAAAAAAAAAAAACTGCAGCTAGACACAACAGTGTGGGTGAATCATACAAACTTAATACTGAGCCACAAAGCAAGACACAAAAGAACACATACGATATGTTCTTTGTAGAGAATTCAAAGTAGGCATCATTAAACTACTTAGTTTAGGGATGCATATATGGATTTCATCTTTATCATCAAAGCTAGGATAATGGTTACTTTCAGGAAAAAGGGAGAGTTTGTGATCAGGATGTGACACATTTGGGGAAGGGGCTGAAATTTTGGCAATATTCTCTTATGCCACAAGTGACCAAAAGGTATACACTTCGTAAGTGTAAAAATGTACACGTATGCACTTGCAGCAGCGTGGGCTATATTTAACAATGAAATGATGTTTTAAGCCGTGAATTTTAAATGGTGATAGGAGTAGAGTATTCTCATGTAGTATGATTATTATCCACCTTATGGTCTATTCACGATCATTTTGAGTACATGCAAGCACTATAATAGGGGTACGGGGGCACAGATTTCTGACTTCAAGAAACTTATCGTCCATAGAGGGTCCCCAACCTTTTCAAGTTTAATGATGCATTTTTAACATAAAATAATGATTAGGTATTAGGTATTCTAGTAGCTATCTATTAAAGATCCTACTGTCTAATAGGATCTATTAATGGGGGAAAGGAGCTTTCATTAAATCAATAAAGTTTTTTAGTGAAATTTTATTATTTTATTAATCACAACATCATCTAAAGTATTAGAATAAATCTGTACGAGCCACATGTTTCATTTGTAATTTCAATAGTAATGTTTTATGTACATATTCATTCATTCATTCATTCATTCATTCATTCATTCATTCATTCATTCAGAAACAAAGCTCTATGGAGATCTACTTCCAGCCAGACACTATCTGTCAGTTCCTGGATCCCAGGCAATATTTCTAAGTCCCCTCAGCGCAGGTCTGTGGTTGAGAATCATTGATTTATATCACCTGGCCATAGCAATGTCTCTGTGCTAGTCTCCACGCTGAGAACTTCACACCAATAAATTAAAGGGACATAAATCTTGCCACACCAGATAGAAAGGCTCTGATGCAAAGTGATGTCTATGCACCCAGATACCTAGAAGGGACCAAATTTAATATCTTTCTTTCAGGATACTCCCTTCTATTTCTCTAGCAGCCATTATTTGTCTACAATTTATCACAAGCACTGGCCATTCCTCTGGTTCTCAAATATACCCTATTTTTCCCACTAATTTTAATCATATATATTTTATCAAATTCATCTCTAACTCTGGCCCTTCCTGCAGTGCAGCATAGGAGGTAAGAGGATACCTTAACATGTAAGGTATCCTACGGTTAGTAAAGATCCTTTTGGATGCAAGCAATAGAAAACCTACCTTGAATTGTTTCGTTGGTGAAACTGGGAAGTCAGGAGGCACTGGGCGCAGACACAGCTAAATCCAGGCGCAGCTTTACCCAGGACGTCATATAATACCTCTTGTGTGCTGCTCTCCCCAGCTTTTTTTTAGAATGTGTTTCTTAAAGATTTTATTTATTGGACACACACAGAGAGAAAGAGTGCGTGCACAAGAAAGGGGAGTGGCAGGCAGAGGGACAGGGAAGAGCAGACTCCCCTCTGAGCAGGGAGCCCGATGTGGGGCTCCATCCCACGACCCCGGGATCATGACCCGAGACTAAGGCAGATGCTTAACTGACTGAGCCCCCCAGGCGCCCCATCCCATGTCTTATCTTTGCTTCCTTCTCCCTGCCCACATGGAGCGTGCATTCTTGTGGGAGAAGTGGGGTATATGCCTTAGCTGGGGTGCCCAGCATCCTGCCTGTGATGGTTCCTGCCTGGAGTTTCTTTCGTTTGCTCTCACCCTGCTGTTAGGTTTGTACTTTTATGTTCCACTCTAAGCATTGTCTGTCCCAGTCCATGCCAGTCTCTTTTTTTTTAAGTTTTTATTTTAATTCCAGTTAGTTAACATACGGTGTTATATTAGTTTCAGGTGTACGATATAGTGATTCAACACTTCCATACATCAGCCAGTGCTCATCACAGCAAGTGTTCTCCTTAATTCCCATCCCCTATGTCCCCCATCCCCCACCTCTCTCTCCTTTGGTAACCATCAGTTTGTTCTAATTAAGAGTCTGTTTCTTGACTTGTCTCTTATTTTTCTCCCTTTGCTTCTTTGTTTGGTTTCTTAAATTCCACATATGAGTGAAATCACATGGTATTTGTCTTTCTCTGACTGACTTATTTCACTTAGCATTACATTCTGTAGCTCTATCCCTGTCATTGCAAATGCCATTATGTGTGTACATAAATATACATATATATTGTATACGTATAATATATATACATATATAATGTATATATATACAAATATACATTGTATATATACATTGTATACATACAATATATACATCTGTGTGTGTGTGTATATATATATATCTCACTTCTTTATCCATTCATCAATCCATGGACACTTCCATACTTGGTTATTGTAGATAATGCTGCTGTAAACATCAGGACCCATGTATCCCTTTGAATTAGCGTTCTTGTATTTTTTGGGTTAATGCCCAGTAGTGCAGTTGCTGGATTGTAGCGTGGTTCTATATTTAATTTTGTGAGGAACCTCCATACTGTTTTCCACAGTGGCTGCACGAGTTTGCAGTTCTACTGGCAGTGCACGACGGTTCCTTTTCCTCCACACCCCACCTGTTGTTCCTCGTGTTGTTGATTGTAGCCATTCTGACAGGTGTGAGGGGATAGTTCATTGTACTTTTGATTTGCATTTATTTCCCTGATGATGAGTAATGTTGAGTGTCCTTTTATGTGTCTGATGGCCATCCAGATGCCTACTTTGGAGAAATATCTCTTCATGTCTTCTGCCTATTTTTTAATGGGATTATTTGGGGGTTTTGGTGTTGAGTTGTGTAAATTCTTTATATATTTTGGATACTAACCTTTTATCAGATTTGTCATTGCGAATACCTTCTCCCACTCTGAAGGTTGTCTTTTAGTTTTGTTGATTGTTTCCTTTGCTGTGCAGAAGCTTTTTTTTTTTTTTTTAATGTGTTGTTGAATTCAGTTTGCTAGCATTTTGTTGAGGATTTTTGCATCTATGTTTATCAGAGATTTGGCCTGTAGTTCCCATTTTTAGTGGAGTCTTTATCTGATTTTGGTATCAGGGTAATGCTGGCCTCATAGAATGAATCTGGAAGTTTTCCTTCCTCTCATATTTCTTTTGTAATAGTTTAAGAATCAGTATTCTTCTTTAAATGTTTGGTAGGATTCACCTGTGAAGGCATCTGGTCCTGGACTTTTGTTTGTTGGGAGGTTTTGATTACTGACTGAATTTCTTTGCTGGTTATCAGTCTGTTCAAATTTTCTATTTCCTCCTGTTTCAGTTTTGGTAGTTTATATATTTTGAGGAATTTATCCATTTCTTCTAGGTTGTCCAGTTCTTTGGTATATAGTTTTTCATAATATTCTCTTATACTTGCTTGAATTTCTACAGTGTTGGTTGTTATTTCTCCTCTCTCACTTACGATTTCGGGTTTAAGTCCTTTCTCTTTTTTCCTTGGTGAGTCTGTATAGAGGTTTATCAATTTTATTTTTCAAAGTATCAACTCCTGGTTTCAGTTTGTTCTATTGGTTTTTTTTGTTTTATTTTATTTTTAGATTCTGTATCATTTATTTCTGCTCTAATCTTTATTATTTCCTTCCTTCTGCTGGTTTTAGTTTTTTTTTATTGTTGTTGTTGTTTTTCTAGATCCATTAGGTGCAATGTTAGGTTTTTTATTTGAGATTTGTGTTGCTTCTAGAGTTGGCCTGTATTGCTCTAAACTTCCCTCTTAGAACTGTTTTTTGCTGCATCCCAGAGGTTTGGGACTGTTGGGTTTTTATTTTCATTTGTTTCCATATAATTTTTTATTTCTTCTTTTATTTCCTGGTTGATCCATCCATCGTTTGATGACATCCTGGTTTACCTCCACGTATTTGTGGTCTTTCCAGATTTTTTCTTGTGGTTGGCTTCTAGTTTCATAGTACGTGGTCAGAAAAGATGTATGGTATGACTTCAATCTTCCTGTCGTTGTTGAGGCTTGTTTTATGGGCTAACATGTGATCTGTTCTGGAGGATGTTCCATGAGCACTTGAACAGAATGTGTATTCTGCTGTTTTAGGATGGAATGTTTTGAATACATCTGTTAAGTCCATCTGTTCCTTGTGTGTCATTTAAAGCCATTCATTTCTTGTTGATTTTCTGTTCAGATGATCTGTCCATTGATGTAAGTTGGGTGTTAAAGTCCCCTAGCATTACTGTATTATTTTTTTATTAGTTCCTTTATGTTTGTTATTAATTGTTTTACGTATTTGGATGTTCCCATGTTGGCTGCATAAGTATTTACAATTATTATACTTCTTGTCGGATTGTCCCCTTCATTATTATTTAGTGTCTTTCCTTGTCTCTTTTATAGGATTTGTTTTAAAGTTTACTTTGTCGGATGTAAGTATTGCTACACTGGCTTTCTTTTGACATCCATTTGCATGATAATGGTTCTCCATCCCCTCACTTTCAATCTGCAGGGGTCTTTAGGTCTAAAATGGGTCTTGTAGGCAGCATGAAGATGGAACTTGTTTTTTGTTTTAGTTTTTGTTTTTTTTACCCATTCTCTCATCCTATGTTTTTCGATTGGAGCATTTAATTCATTTACATTCAAAGTAATTATTGATAGAGATATATTTATCGCCAATTTATTACTTGTTTTGTAGTTGTTTCTGAAGATTTTCTCTGATCTTTTCTTGTCTTTCTTTCACGTTCTGCTGATTTCTTAATGATACATTTGGATTTTCCTCTCTTTGTTCTTTGCGTGTGTATGAGCGGTTTTGATACATGGTCACCTTTAGGTTTGCATATAACCTCTTCCGTGTCGGCAGTTTATGTGAAGTTAGCTGATGGTTGTTGAAGTTTGAACCCATTCTTTTCTCCTCTTTTCCCCACGTTTTAGGTATATGCTATTACATTTTATATCATTTTTTGTGAGTTCCTTGACTGATTTCTTACAGAAATATTCATTGTTACTGCTTTTGTGTTTCCCACCTCTATATTGTCACTTTTGGTCTCTCCTTTCCACTCAAGGAGTCCCTTTTCCTAGTTCTTGCAGAGCTCGTTTAGGATTCATGAACTCCTCTAGTTTTTGTTTGTCTGGGAAAATCTTTGTCTCTCCTTTTATTCTGAATGATAGCTTTGCTGGATAGCATATTCTTGGCTGCTTTAAATTATTTTCTTTATCACTATATTTTGCAAACTTAATTACAATATGTCTTGCTGTGGGTCTGCTTTTGTTGACTTTGTTGGGGGTTCTCTGTGCCTCCTGGTTCTGGATATCTGTTTCCTATCCCAGATTAGGGAAGTTTTCAGCTATTATTTCTTCAAATAAATTTTCTGCCCCCTTTTCTCTCTCTTCTTCTTCTGGGCCTCCTATAATATGAATGTTATTATGTTTGATGGAGTCACTGAGTTCCCTAAGTCTTTTCTCATTTTGTGTAATTCTTTTCTCTCTCTCTTTTGAGCTTAATTACGTTCCATTTCTCTACTAGGTCACTAACTCGTTCCTCTGCTTCTCCCTTCCTGCTGGTCGTTGCAGGGTGTTTCTCATTTTGTTTATTGTGCCCTTTATCTCTGCTTTGTCATTCCTCATCTCTGTGTTAAGGGCTTCTTTCACTCATGTCTTCTACTCTTTTCTCAACTCCAGTGAGTATCCTTATGATCATTGCTTTAAATTCTCTACCGGGCATGTTACTTATATCTATTTTGCTTCTGTCTCTGGGTGTCACTTTGTCCCGTTCTTCCATTTGGGATAAATTTCTCTATCTTCTCATTTTGTCTTCCTCTCTGTGTCTGTTTCTCTGTGTCAAGGAAGTCAGGTGTGTTTTCTGCTCTTAAAAGTAGTGGCTTTATGATGAGGAGGTCCTGGAGTGCCCTGCAGAGCAGGGTCCCCTGTTCATCAAAACCTGGCCCTTCAGGAGACTCTCCTATGTGTGTTGCTTATGCCCTGCTGTTGTGTCTGAGTCCCTTTTCCATTCAGGGCAGTCGCTGGCTGTTGTGCGCTGTGCTTGCTCTCTGCGCTGTTAGTGGGACCCAGGCAGGCCAGCTCTGAGGGGGTGTGGCCGCTGGCAGACTTGGTAGCAGGGCGGCGGTGTTAGCAAGATTTGTGCAGGGCCACTAGAGCTATGCCAGATTCCCTGAAGCCTGCTGCAGCTGGGAGCTGTGTGCTATGGCTGCTGGAGGCCTGAGGCTGGGCAGGGCACAAGGTGCAGGGTGGCTGCTGTGCACCTGGTAGCTGGTGTGGAGTGCGATGGTGGCTGGGGGCCTGCGGGGAGGTGCCGCACTTGATGGTGGCTGGGGGCGCAGGTCTGGGTGCTCAGGGGCAGAATGCACGATGTATGGTGGTGGCTGTGCACTTGGTGGCTCGGCCGGTGCACATATGAATTTAACAAAATTTCCCCTGAGCCCGGGGCCAAGGCCAGCAGGCTTGGGATGGGCAAGTCCTCAGGAGAACTCGTGGGTGTGGTGCACAGCTAGCAGGTTAGGTAGCAAGTGTCTGTGCAGTCCTGAATCTCACAGGGGCAGGGGAGGAAAATGACCCCTGCCAACTCTTTTGTTCCTTAAGAAGTCCCCAAACACACTCCAAAATCAGCATGAATGGATCTGTCTCCTGTTTGCCCCTAGCGTTGTCTTTTTTCATGTTGCCTCACCATGCAGACTGCTGTCTCTTCAAGGGCGGGGAGCCAGCTATCAGTCCCCCACCAGCTCAGCCAGGGCTGAGTCAGCTGACTTTTCATGCTCCAGGCTCCAAGTCCCACTGGTTTTACAAACTCACAGAATTCAGCCTCTCTGGTTTTTATTTTTTTATTTATTATTTATTTTTATTTTTTTTATAATAATATTTTTTATTAGGTGATTTTATGCTGATGGAAAAGAGGAAGTGATAAGAACGAGGCTGGGGACATAGTAGAGAAGGAAAATACCCAAAGGAACAGGATGTGTTGACCAGGGGGACTGTAACAAGAGCACTAAGAGAGATAAGTCTTTGAAGGGGACATTTTCTTCCACACTTGCAAGAGAGAGAGGAAGGGGGGATGTGTGATGTGGAAATGCGTAGTTGCGATGGCAGGAATTTGAGGGATTTCCCTCTTAAGACATATCATCTCTTTAAAATGGAAATTAAGGTGATCTTCTGAGTGAAAGGGCTGAGGGCTGGGAGTGTGAGAAGAACTGTGAATGCTCAAAATGGCAGTCTGTTTGATAGTGGTTAAGACCTTCCCCAATCCACCCCCAATAGATATACATATGCATGTATACAGCACATCTTTTCACATCTTTTTTATCTATCTTGGCTATAGTAAATAATGCTGCAATAAACATAGAGGTTGCCTCCAAATTAGTGTTTTGTGTTCTTTGGGTAAATATCCAGTAGTGGAATTCCATGATCATAGGCTAGTTCTATTTTTAACTTTTTGAGAAAACTCTGTGCTGTTTTCCTCAGTGGCTGCTGTACCAACTTGCATTCCCACCAACAATGTAGGAGGGATCCCCTTTCTCCACATCCTCTCCAACAATTGTTGTTTCCTGCCTTGTCAATTTTTGCCATTCTAACTGGCGTACGGTGGTATCTCAGTGTGGTTTTGATTTGAATTTCCCTGATGGCTAATGATTTTGAACATTAAAGCCAAACATTTTGGGGTTTAGTCTTCCCCTATGAACTCCCTGGTGCGAGGGCCCATTTCTCTGCCTTTTCCACGGCCACTCCCTCTCTCCTGCAGGCAGCCTCTCTCCTGGCTTCTGACCTTCCTCACTTTCAGATGCAGCCTCCTCTCTATATTTAGTTGTGGAGTTTGCTCTGTCAGTCTTCGGATCCCTCTCCACTTTGCTGACTTGGACAAGGACGATATCTAGTTGAAGACGTGGGGTGAAGTGAGCTCAGGGGCCTCCCACGCTGCCATCTTCCCAAGCTCCCACCCGTGCCAGTCTCCTTGAATGAGTTGCTTCCCCACAATCCAGATGGTTTTCAGACTTTGTGGCTGGAATGTCAGACTTTTGAACTATAACTGCACATATTCCAATCCCTGTAGCTCTGTCGCTCTAGTTCTATCGTAGAAACCACATAACGGCAGGATAGCAGCTCTCGAGTATAAATGTACTCTGAAAACATTCTCTCTGCCCGTGAATACCTCCTGTTCTCCGAGAAGCATGCTTTTATAAGCTTCCCTGAATTTAAATGGAAAAAATATTTCTTGGTGGCTATGGTCTGAAGATGTCCTCATTAGTCAGAAATTGTTTTTCTTATGATCTCATTGTCAAATATGTCTCATTCACCATCCTGCCTTCTGGGTTAAAAGTTCTCCTTTTACACCCCCGGGCATAAACCCAACACAAATTACGCACTTGTTCACCAAAGACATGTATAAGGATATTTATAATAGCTTTATTCATGATATCCTCAAACTAGCAGCAACGCAAATGTCCATCAACAGCACAATAGACAAATCTATTGTGGTAGATTGACACAATGGAATTCTATACATCCATGAAAGTAGACAGTCCACAGCTCCACCAAGCAACATAAATGAGTCTTACAAGCTACTAATGAGCAAAAGAAGCCAGAGACAAAAGAATGTGTAAATTCCATTTCTATAAAATTCAAGACCAAGCTAAAGCTAATGCAGAGTTTTGAAATGGTTCGCTTTGGGGTAGGAGGGAGGAATAGTATTTGGAAGAGGGCATGAGGAGGACTTCTGGGGGTGCTGGTAACATTTTATATCTTGACCTGGTTTCATAGTTTGTTCACCGGGTGATAATTCGTTAAACTACTCACTTATGATCTGTGTACTGTTTTTAGCTAAAAAAGGTTTTTCGTAGTGACGTTCCCCATTTGTTATATTGTCAAGGTTTTTATTAAGTCCCACTTCCTCAGGGGAGCTGTCCCATACCAGGAAGTTCCCAGGGGGCACACTGGGAGGGGGGCTTGGCTTCCCTGAGGACCTGGTGATAGCATGCATATAGTGGAAGGCGGATGAAATCGTACTCCAAACTGGGGGGTGTGGGGGGAGAACAAGTTTGGAGGAAGGCAGATAGTTCCCCCAAAAGTGAGGCCATAATTAGGTGATGAAAAGGAGGCAGAAATAGATGGGCCCAAGACCCAGAAAACACGAAAATGGGGCACACAGTGGTCACCCGCAGACTTTATAGCCAGAATCCTTGGATTGACTTCTGTTTTACCTCGAGCAGGTTACTGAACCTCTCTGTGCCTCAGGGCTGTCATCCAGGAAAGGCACAGAAGTCAAAGTGTGATACCTGGCAAGCACCCCAAGCCGCGCCTGTCCCGTGGTGGGAACTCAACACATGTTGTTATAGTCGTTACTACACGTGCATTAATTTTAGATGCTGGAGTGTGGCTGCCCACAGCTCCTGAGTCATAAGGGAAAGCAGAGAGCCCGCTCTGTCTCTCCCAGTGCTAGTTCTGAAGTTCCCACATCAGATACCTTCCCTGGATAGAAAAGCTATGGAGACAGACTCCATCATAAAAATGACCACTTAAGCCAAACTATAGAAATCGGGGGTTATAAATTCAAGAAAAGGGGGAGCAGATCTGTTCTCAGGGAAACAGAAGCAAGGAGTGACTTGGGAGGCAATGTAAGAGGAGTGCAGCACAATAGCACCTTGGTAGCCCATCTTCATTCAGAATTAAACCATCTCTACGCACACAGTGTCAACGTGTACATTAATCCTGAATATTTGCCCCAGATTTAGCTCTGTGCACGGCCGGGTCAAGACGGATCATTTCTTCAGTTAGAGGGAAAAAATACAGGTCATACCTCAAGCAATCAACAGTTTGATTTTATATCTCACCGGGTTCTTATTCTGGTGCTTTTATCTCTATGCTGTTTCTCACTGTTTTATCTCAGAGTTTTTGAATGCTCCCCTCTAACAGCCAATAAAAACACAATAAACTGTGTAACAGTCAAGAACCTTGATATGGAAGTGGAGGCGCATTCGCAGCAAGCCATCCAAGGACACCGAGATAAAGCAGAGAAAAGCATGAAGGAGCTGGTGAGTGGGGCTCTGAATGAAAAATTTACAGCGGTGGAGACTGTGGAGTGGGGGGAAGGCTGTGAGCTAAATTCAGTCTGCTAAATTTCATGTGTTCTCAGATTACTAACTAGGTGTGTTCGTAGCCAATTATAAAGAGCAGAAATGCTTACAATGGTTGATTTCTTAAGCAGAATAAGTGCTCAATACATACTATTCAAACGAATGAATGAATGAATGAGAAATCAAGTATTTGGTATCATTAGCATTTAGAAATCATGAAATCTTAGAATTAAAGAAAGGACCCGTAGAGTCTCTTTGTCTATTCCTCTCACAAGCGGTTTTAGCTTGAGCACCTAAGAGTTGCAGGTTTGAATGAGGAGCCAGTAAGAAAGACAGAAAAAGAAGTCAACACTGATCATGACTTTTTCTGGGGAGTACAAAGTGTTCGAGAATAATGGCTAGCTGAAGGACAGTTTTTAGCAAAATAATTCTCTCCTATCAAGGGAGAATTGGAAAGGACCCCAGAGAGATCATTTATCACGTCATCTCTCCTCTGGCTGTACAATACAGAAGTCTCTGGTTAATACTAACCATATTCTATATTTGTATAGTACTTTCAGTTCCCAAAGTGCCTTCAAAGACATTGTCCCCATTAATCCTCGCAAGGAAGTAGGTGTTCTTTTCTGAGGTCAAAAGAAGTTATGAGACCAGAAGTGATGGGTGCCTATTGACTTATAGAAATTCGGTGACCTCAGGACAGAGGTATGAAATGTCCTAATAAAAGATTGCTCCATAAAAATACACATTCATTCATGGAATGAATATATACACAGGGAGAATCGTTGAGAATTAATGGGTACCTTGCCTTTTTGAAGATGTAATTTATCAGTATTAATTTGGACAGTATCTTTCTCTCCTCCTCCCAAGATGATAGCAAGGACAGACACAAAGGGGCTTCAGGCAGTTATCCAAGTGGGGAGGAAAGGGAAAGTGGAGAGTCACTCCTCCCTGGAGATGACTTCTCAGGGGCTGCGAGGGGTAGAATGCCTATGTGTTCTGGGCCACGCCCTGCATCTGCGCACCACTTGTGCGTAATGTTTGAGACGGGCAGGCCTTAGATGGGGTTGCAGCTGTCAGGGGCCGGAGTGATGGCTGTGAGAGGCAGAGGGATAGCCCATGCCTAGCAGCAAGCTAACTGGTGGTGAAAGCCCAGAGCCCAAGAGCCACAGTTTGGACAGCACGAAAGGCAGGGGTAAGGGCCCATGGCCTTTCACCTCCATTTCCCTCAACTGCCTAACCTCATAGCTCCCGTGATTTGGGTATGAACCATAATAGGAGAGGAAGGATATTTTTAAAAATAATTTAAAAATATTAGACTTGTGGCTCATTTTGGTAAGTTGAGATTTGATTTGATTTAGAAATATGAAGACGTGATGTCTCTTGCACTTGGGGTGTCATGGAGCAATTGTATGTTGGTTAGTCTTTATTCAGTAAGTACTTATTGAGTACTTACTATGATAGGTGTCGGGGAGTAGTAAAAAAAAAAAAAGACAGAAATGGTTCCTTCGAATAGCTTGTTACATCTGTCAGGGAAGACAGACAAACAAGGAACAACAATGCGGGGTGCTGGGTGTTACAATAAAGAACTACAGGGAGGGATCTGAGACACCACAGAACAGGGGCACGTGACCTGGTCTAAGGGCCAGAGAAGGGATCCCCACAGAAGCCACATTTAAGCTGAGATCTGAAGGATTCCGTCCTGTATCACACAACCCTTCATTTCCACCACTACTAAGTTATGGACGTAACACGGTTGCACGGGGTTCACTATTTTAAAATCTCTCACTCAACACTGACCTCAGGGAGGTCTTGGAGCATGATGTAAATTATTATCATTATTACTTTTTTGAGATTTTATTTTTAAGGAACCTCTACACCCAACATGGGGCTCGGACGTACAACCCCGAGATCAAGAGTTGCATGCACCACTGACTGAGCCAGCCAGGCACACCTAAATTATTATTATTATTTTTAAAAAATTTTCTGCATCCCCAACCCCTCTCACAGAGCTTGTACAAATGGTAGGCTTTGAACTCACAGTTACTAAGTGAAAAAAAAGAATGAATGAATGAATGAATGAATGAATGAATATATAACAGAAGAACCAGAGCTCATCTCCAAAGGACCCAGGCTGGGTGCTGCATCCTAGCTAAGTGGGGCCACTGTGATGCCCTTTTCCACGCAGCCAGGTGATAAGCACCTGCTTATTGAGGCTACACTGCCCCTGTGAGGGGAAGCTAGGTAATGCCAGGATTCAGGCGGGGGAGAGCACTGGTGATGCAGGCCCCTAGATGAAAGAAAGGTCCCCTCGCCCTCACAGTCCCTTTACTCAGACAGCCACCAGCCTTACTGCAAGGCAAAGGCAGGAAGCTTTCTCTTATACATGGCAGGCCAGGTGAGAAAACTCAACTGCATTTTCATGGCACAACTCTGGGGACACGGAGAAAAATTGTGCCCCGTCCCTTCCTCCCGAATAGGCTAGAGAGGAGCGTTCCGGCCCCGCCCCAGGGCTCCCATTGCCTTAGGTGAGCCTCACGCTGAGCACTCACTGAGACGGCTAGGGCTACTGTAACAAAATGCCAAGGATGAGCTGGCTTAAACAGCAGAACTTCCCTTTTCGTAATTCCGGAGGAGGAAAGCCTAAGATGACGGTGCCAGCATGGTCAGCTTCTGGTGAGGGCCCTCTTCCTGGATTGCAGATGATTATCCTCTTGCTGGGTCCTCATATGGAGAGAGAGGGAGAGAGATGATCTTTTATATGTCTCTTCTTATTTCTTTTTTTTAAAAAAGAGGTAGGGGAAGGGCAGAGGGAGAGAAAGAAGGCTCCACGTTGGGTGTGGAGCCTGACATGGGGCTCATTTTCACAACTCTGAGATCATGATCTCAGCCAAAATCGAGAGTTGGACGCTTACCCGACTGAGCCACCGAGGGACCCCTTACATCTCTTCTTACAAGAGCGCTAAGCTCACTCATGAGGGCTCCGCCTTCATGACATGATCAACCTTCCCAAGGTCCCCCCTCCTAATATCATCACACTGGGAATTAGGGCTCCAACATAATGAATTTCCAGGGGTGGGGTGGGCTGGAGGGCACAAGCATTCAGTCCCTAGCAACCAGCTTGTATGATCACCATGTTGATGCACCCACCTGTCACACGGCGTGGACTTCCTTACCTGAGACATTCTCCTCATCAGTGTCACTTCTCTCCCCTCCAGGGGCCTTTCAATTGGTCAGCTCTGATCAGCACCCTTGGAAGGGACTAATGTGCCAGCACCCAGAGCCTCTTCCTCACTGAGTGTCCTGGTCAAAGTCCCCCAAACTTCTGTTCTGACTATGGTGCTGTGACTTGATACACTGGGAGCCAGAACTGGGTTCTAACCCGAGCTCTCCTTGTTCTATGCATGCTCTGCATTAGACCTCAGGTTAGTTGATTAATGTCTCGGAACTTCAGTTAACTCCTCCATGAAATAAATATGAAAATCCCTTACCCATCTTGCAGGACTGTTGAAAGAATCAAATGGTATATTGAATGTCCTTTGTAAACCTTAAAGCACTATATACATATAAAGTATTAATCTTGTTACGTGCTGCATGCCCAAAGTCAGATGAAATTGTGATTCCACAGAAATGTCTTTTCATGTGATGGAATCTTCCTTGTCTCTGCTTGTTAAACCACGTAACCAGAGGAATTACTGGCTTGTGTCCCTTTCACCTCATTTCCTCATTTTCTTCTGGTTAGATCATCCAAACATCAGGTATGAGCAAAATTCAACCTCAGAAAGTATTTATCTAGCACCTTCCTTGTGCCAAGAAGTGTTCTAGGGGCTGGAGATAGCAGAGATGGGGGAGACAAGTCCCTGTCCTCATGCGCTGGGGCTAGAGCAAGGCAGAGGGGGGGGGGAGCAGACAGTCCCTGCCCACGCACTTACAGTCTAGTCAGGGAGGCAGGAGTCAAACCAACACACAAAATGTAACTCATGTTAATACACAGAAAAGAAGGAAAATGTGTCATATTGTCTAGAGTTGCTGTCCTTGTACTCTCAGGAATCCCCAACTACTAGTCAGTGGGAACATTAACTAAATGTCCAACATCTTTAAACTCCTCCCAATCCAATACTTTCAACAATGCTTAATTCTCCATCAGGCCGTGCGCAGAACCGCCAGCAAAATGCTCAGCTTTTCAGGTTGTCCTCTCTTCCGTCTGATTTGGTTTCCAGACTGATGGGGGAGATGCAGGATGTGAGTCAGGGGGAAAGAGCTGAGGTCCTCGAGCTGTGTGTTCTCTCCCTCTCCACACAAATGTCTCTTGTCCTCCTGCGTGCTGCTGAAGACTGGGGCTGGTGGCACGGGGACTCAGGTCTTTCTCTGGGTTCAGTCGGACCCTGGAATTAACCCCTGGCTGTCTGGGCCTCCCCAGTACCTTGGCTAGCTGCAGACTCCGGGTCTTTGCCACATTCTCTCTCCAGCCTGTTGGCCTGACAGTCTGCTCCCGATCTCTGCGGGGAGGGTCACCTCACATGCCATGGCTGACCCACTGGCTTTAGACTTAGCGTCCATTCAACATGCGAACTGAAAGGGCTCGGGAAAATTCAACATCAGGGCCTCTCTCTGCTTGACCACCCCATACCATTAGATGTATGAAACCTGCCCCAGAGACCTACATGAGAAAGGGCAGTAACACTCTCACTGACTAATGAGTCATCCCCAGTCTAGCCCCAAATGAGGAATATTGGATATTGGGAGACATACATATTGTTCTCCTCTACTCTCTACCTTTGCTTCTTCCCACCAATGCTCGGGGCTGAAAAATGGGTGGTTTTTCTTCTACTTTCCATACGTGATATATGCCTCACCATACTGTTGGTGAGTCTCACCGCTTCAGTAAATACCAGTCAGGAGAACTTGGGCGCTAAATCCCATCCCCCAGTGAATTCTCTATGCCCGCTCACCGCCTGGACTCCTGTAGCCTCGGAGCTTCTCCACACTGCTTTCCACATGCCTGGACCCCACCCCTCTGCCTTCCAGCCTAAAGCACAACTAACCATGTTTATTATGTGTAATAGACTCTTCCTGAATGATAGGGGGTGATGGAAAGGGGACGTGGCAAAACACAAGATGGGAAAGCATGTGAAATCAAATGGTTAACAGCACTGACATTAAATCACCTGCTGTCTCTGCCACGACGATGAGTTTACTTGTGGACATTCTCAGCTTTTTTATGAAGCCCTGCTTGCCATCATTTCCTGGACTTGTTTCACCTCCTTCTAGCCAAGTGTTTCTCTCAACTCTCTCAGTACCAGACACACTCATTAACTGTCCTCCAGGCAGCCAGTCTATCAGTCTGGTATGGAGAGAAATTTAATCCTCATTTTATCTGACACGAAGCTGAGAGTAGCACAAAGTAATGATTGCGATCAAGGGTTTCAAAGGCAGTATGCCCAGGTTTCAAATCTGATCTTCAGAGCTTACTAGCTGTCTGATTTTAAGAACTCACTCACTCCCTCTGTACCACAGTTGCCCCATCTGTAAATCCGGACTCGTCACAGCCCCCTACCGGCTGGGGCGGCTGTGAGGATAATATGAGGAATATACGCATGAAAGATGCTCACACCGTTCTTGGTCAGAAGTTAGCAGCACCCAGTGAAAAGTAGGTGTTATTCTCTCTCCACTCCCTCCTTCCTGAGCTAGCCTGGAACTGTAGTTCTCAAACTGCAGCACACATCGGAATTATCTGGAGGGCTTATTGTATGACAGAACTCCAGGGACCCAACCCTAGAGTTTCTGATTCAGTAGATCTGGGATGGGCCTGGGGAATTTGCATTTCTAAGTTCCCAGGTGTTGCAATGAAGCTGGTCCAAGGATCATACTTCGAGAATCACTAGCCTATTTTTCTTCCACTTAAAAAAGTACTGTTACATTGTTTTTCTTAACATAAGAGCCATCAATCTTGGCTTCCCCCCTTTACAAACAAGTGGAAGTTTCAACTTGTACTTTGTACAAAGACTTCCTTGAGCAGATTTCGCAGGTGGAAAAGAATATATTCACTATGCTGCCTGTTCTGTAAGAAAGAAGAAGAAACACAAATATATACACATATCTCCACTTCTTGCAAAAAAGAAACTTTGGAAGGATAAAGCAGAAACTGATAGAATTGTTTACCCTGCACGAGGTATAGTATTTTTGTGTGTAGTTTTGACTTTGAGAAGCATGCTAGTATTTTACATATTTAAAACATTAAAGTAAATCAACAAGTTTGGAGAGAGAAGCCTAGAAGTGAATAAAGACAGTAACAAAACTAGCAATATAGCAGGCAAAAAAGGAGAATGAATCCAAGTCAGCTGGAACATTCATATATCCTGAATCTAAAGGGAAAAAGAAATACAAATGTTTTGATAGTGCTATGGGTGTAGCGATTCTGAAGCTATTTTGTGTATATTTTAGGATTGAGCACTTGAACAAATATAATGATGCTTCTGGAATCCAGGTTTTTCACTGGGGGAAAAAGGTGATACAACTTACGGAATAAGGGGAAATAAGGAAGAACCTATGATATTTGCTTAGGATTAGAGGTATCAGTATGAAATCATGATTTTTTTTTTTTTAATTAAGAAGTAAGGGCACCTGGTGGCTCAGTTAGTTAAGTGTCTGACTCTTGATCTCAGCTCATGTCTTGATCTCTCAGGATCATGCGTTCAAGCCCTGCATTGGGCTCCATGTTGGAATGTATTTTAAAAAAATTTAAAAAGTAATATATGTGCGTGTGTATCTATTCCCTAGCTCTGTATGCTGAAAGTGTCCTAGAGTAACGATACCCCAGCAGCAATTGAACAACCTAGCCCTAGATCTTCGTGTGTAAATATCACTCCCCGTTTAAAAAAAAACAAAAAAAGCTGATTTTAAAGTACCAGATAAGACTAGAACCTTTTTTGTGCTAGAAAATAATGAAAAGCTTTAAGAAAAGAAGGTGGGACAGGTCAAAAAGGCAGGAAAAATATTTGAAGGGATTTCTACTAGCCAAATTACCGACAATTTGAGCAAAATAATAATAAAGAATAATGACAGAAATGAATTATGGCACTGGAGGGGAAAAAAAACCAAGAATCCACAAGTCCTTAATGATACTGAAAAGGGGGAAAAACAAAGAAATGAATAAGGATGACAGGATAGCTTTTCTTTATAATAGAACACGAACTAATAAATGTAGAAGGAATAATAGAGTCAGAAAATCCTCATCTTTAAACCATCATAGTAATATTTGGTTCAGATAAGAATTATCAAGGAATTTACTGAAACCATTAGGTGAACGTTTGTTGGGGATGAGCATAGTTAGACTCTGAAAATTGTTCCTCCTAGATGCTTTTTAAAAAAATTTTATTTATTTAATTGTCAGAGAGAAAGCACATGTAGAGGGAGTGGCAGTCAGAGGGAGAAGCAGTCTCCCTGTTGAGCAAGGAGCTCAATGCAGGACTCAATCCCAGGACCCTCAGATCATGACCCGAGCTGAAGGCAGATGCTTAACTGACTGAGCCACCCAGGTATCGCTATCCTAGATTCTTAGCTCCGAGGAAAGAAAGTTCTTTTACAGCAGACAACATTGTAGCTAAGTGATCGCTCACCAACTGATACCATGTTTCCTGAGAAGATATACTGAAAAGGACACAACACCACTGATGTAACATTCTTGCCAAAAATGTATTACCTGAATCGACAGAGTTTACGAACTGGTCTGGGCTTTTCAAAAATACCAATGAGAGACGAGACAAAGAGAGGCTGGGGGAACCATTCCAGATTAAAGGACATTAGAGCTAAATGCAAAGCATAATTCTCTAATGGTTGCTCAATTAGGAAAGAAAAACCCAACAGAGCTAACAAAGATATTATTGGGACAACAGAAAAAATGTAAATGGACTATATATTACATAATACTATTATATCGCCATTTAATTTTCTAAATGATGATTGCTCCCTGTAAAAGAATGTCTCTTTACTTAAAAAATAGACGCTAAAGTATTTAGGAGTGAATGGACATGATGTCTGCAACTTGTTCTCAAATGATAGCAAAAATAACAACCGTAACATAGTTGTATATGGAGAGAGAAGCAGCAAATGTGGCAAAATATTAGCAATTGGTGAATCTCAGTGAAGGCTATACACAGTCCAGTGTTCGAATTTTGCAACTTTTTTATAAGTTTGAAATTTTTGCAAATTAAATATGTGAAACAAAGTTTTTAAGTCTGTAGGTAAATTTCTCTTCCTAACTAGCCAGCATAAAAAATTTTTTTCTCCCTTTAAAATCAGTTTTTTGTTTTGTTTTGTTACTATTACCTTTTTCTGTTAATAATAACTTTTAGTTCTGTGGCTTGGGCAGCCCGGATGAGTAGCAGGATAGAAATGGGTACAATTTGGAATCAGTGCACCTGAGGAGTCTCAGGGAGGTCCTATGAGACAGGAGCTCAGAGGAGAGGTCTAGGCCAAGAAATGGAATTGTCAGGTGGTGTTACTCCCTTGAGAGTTCTGAAAGGAGCATGGAAAATAAGAGTTATACTGAGAGTGAATAGTGGGAGAACCTGGAGAAGCCATGTCCTGGGAGAACCTGGGGTCAGAGGCAGAAGCGGTGGAAGGACAGCATTTCAGTATGCATGCCATGGTCAAGCCATGGGTGTGAAATGCCCCAAGGAGTAAAGCAGACACCTGCAAAGTCTACTGATTCGGCAAAGAGGTGGTCCTTGGTGACCTGAGCAACAGCAATTTCCAGGGGGAGGGGAGCAGGGTCAGTGATAAAACCACACTGTGCTGCGAGAAAGGGTAATTAGTGGGGAATGAAATGTGCTGAGTCCACTCTTCTGATAAAGTCTATTTTAAAGAATAGGAGAAAATGTAATAGCATCCGTAGCAACAGTTGGGTGAAGGCAGTGCTTTAATTTAGATTTTTTAAAAAGATTTATTTATTTATGAAAGAGAGAGGGTGGGGGAGGGGCAGAGGGACAGAATCTTCAAGCAGACTCCCTGCTGCATGTGGAGCCCCCTTTGGGGCTTGATCTCAGCACCCTGAGATCATGACCTGAGCTGAAACCAAGAATCCCATGCTTAACCGACTGAGCCACCTAAGTGCCCCTAATTTTCATTTTTAAAGCTGTGAGTGATTTGCCTGAGGAGAGGTGGAGGTAGGAGAAGAAGAAAAGGGAGATGCTTGGATTGGCAAGAGCCCAGACGAGCTAGTGAGCCTCGGATCTGGACACGGTGGTGGGCCCAGGCCTAGGACGGGGAAGAATGTCTCCTCCCACCCAGTGGCCTGCAGAACCTTGCTTCAGTGGTCTTTCCTTCCCTACAGAGCTCCCCTCTCCCCAGAAACAAACCAGAATGTTCCCCCTCCTTCCTACAATCTCCCTTGATGAGCCACCACAGGACGGACCCTGCAAAGCAGAGAACTGATGTGGGTAGAGCTCAGAATTTAGACAGGACGGCTTTGATTGCGGGTGTGCGGTGGGGGTTTTTTGTTTTGTTTTTTGCTTTGTTTTGTTTTGCCTTGTTTTGTTTGCTTGACTTCCTGACGTTATCTTTTCCAAGCAGCAATTTTCTCATCTTTAAAATGGGAAGATGTGCCCTATATTTCACAGGTCTTTCTGAGACTAAATTAAGGTAATCTATGAAAACATTTGAACAACTAAAAGGAAACGTGATTAGGTAGCTTTTGTTTTTCATTTTGCTGTTGTCGTGGTCGTGGTGTGTGGATTTGTTTGTTTTGGCCCGTTTGTAACTACTGTGGCTAGGATTCATTCAGCCGTTAGTCATCAAGACCTACCATGTGCCAGACCCTCCGCTCTGACCGTCTGGCGAGGTTCCAGGGGCCAGGACACCTGACGGTTGCCAAGGATGTTCTCTACAGCTGCGGTTTCGGGCTGGGCAGCTACACAGGACCACGTGCTGTTTGCTGTTTGGGGGGAGGGGCGGGGGGAGGGGTGGAAGCGCATCAACACAGGCATCCTGGACTCTGGCTGCGTTTGGAATTGTGATGAATTACACAACACGAGGCAATGGCAGTCAGTTGGCAATGTTCACAGGGAGGTCATTATCGACAACAGTTTTATCAGAATCTAAATTTCCACTAGGTGACAGCAGAGCCCATAGCATTATCTTAATCATTGTTCCTCTAGAACAAATTGTGTTTGTGAACCTTCTGAAAGAAGACCCCGCCTTTCTGGAGAGAGTACTTATTGCTAAAACTAAGATACGTGGCCTTGAGATGTCATTGTTGCTCTCTCGAGATAACTAAATCCCAGATTTTTAAAATGGATTTTAGTTTTTGACATACTGAGTCACTTGAATTTATAGAAACAACTACAACAATATCAAAAAGAGCTAACATTTATTAAGCATTTACTATGTTCTGGCCCTGTTATAAATATGCAGGGCCCCTGAGACACCCTGCTTCTTAGAGACGTCCTTCAGCGAAGGGCTAAGCCTTCCCCAGGCCAGCTCCTGTCACCGTAGCACTAACTACGGCTTAACCGCGCTGCCCAGGACAGAAGCAAGTTGATAAACTATGTTCATAGTTTAGTCAAGGGCCTTTGACAAGGTTTTATAAACAATTTTCAGTTCTAATTGGCCTTTCTCAGAGGATTTATCTTCTTTTGTAAAAACTTTTTTCTTTTCAGACTCATGTCAGTCTTTGTTTGGGTCTCCTGTGGGTGGTTCCCTTATCTTGGGAACATCTCGTGAGTTTCTGGGTGACCCAGTCGAGTCTTTTTTCAGGGCCCATGGCTGAGAAGCCAGGCCGAATGAGTTTGATCCTCATGGTACAAAGCCTTAACCATCAGAGGGCAGTGGGCCTCCGGCTCTGTCCCCAGGCCCCCTGAAGGCTTGCCTTGGTCCTGAGCAGAGCAAAGCCTGAGGAATAAAACCACAGAGCTGTCTGCAACATGCTGATATATAAGCAGGTCTGCTTTGGGTTTTTTCTGTCACAATGTTACATAGAAAACAGAGAGCTATTCCCGCTGGTTCCCACGCAGCGACCTACACAGCTTTGTAAATTGTTAAATTATTCCTATTTCTGAAAGAAGGCTACAAAAACATAGACAAAATTTCAAAAGGGCATAAAGTTAAAAAGTAAGGTTTCCCAGGCACCTGGCTGGCTCAGTGGGTTGAGCGTCTGCCTTCAGCTCAGGTCATGATCCCAGAGTCATGAAATCGAGTCCCACATCGGGCTCCCTGCTCAGCAAGGAGCCTCTACCCCTCTACCCTCTACCCCTCCCCCTGATCATGATCTCTCTCTCTCTCTCTCAAATAAATAAATCTTTTTTTTTTTTTTAAGTAAGGGTTCCCTCCTACACCTGTCTGCCATAGGAATCCACTGTAACCACATTTACCAGTTTCCAGTGCTGCCCAGCTTTGATACCCTGTGTTATCAGAGGGATACTGAGTGCACTGAGTATACTCTGCTGTGCTTGGTGGAATGTCCATAAAGATGTTGGCTCCTGACAGCAGCTGGGGTAGCTTGGTTAGGGGAGTTTGTTAAGCATGTGAGACCTCTTGATGATTCTCAGGGGCTAGGAAATGAGACCATGTGGGAAAACGAGCCATGGAAAATTGGAAATTAATGACAAGGTGTTCTTATTGGTGGTACCCATAGACCAGGGCAGCCCAGGGAAATTCACAGTACTAATATTCTAGAAATGGCATATGTTCTCAGCTGGAAGTTTAAAAATACAGGTAAGTATATCTCCTTCGGTAAGTACATAGATGTGCACGTATCCATATGTATATGTGAATATATATATATATATATTTGATACAGTTTTTCTTCCTTGCAGTATGGAGCCCAAACTCCAGTCTGCAAGTCTTATAGCAACCCAAGCACTAGCAAACAACGTCACCATGAGAGAGAAGCGGAGACTCCTAAAGTCCCCCAGAATCGTAGCCCACTATGTCAGCTGGGACCACAAGAAGGAGCAACCATTGCCATGGCAGCCAGCCTCGGGCAGCATACCCCGGGCCCTGGCACTGGCCCAAAGTGCATTCACAAGAGTGAGCACGCATGCTGCTTGACCCAGAAGGTCTGAGCTGACACCTGCTGTAATTATTAACAGTCCCATTCCAGTCTCAAAAAAGGTGCCACGTTTGTCAATAAATTATATCATCATGCTAAATACAGTTCCTCTGTGCTTCAGCGCCCCTCGCACAGCTCCTTATAGACCTCAGAGCCTGGGTGGGTTTTCTCACCCTGGGGCCTCTTCTGGACCTAGAAATCCCCTGTTTCTGGGGCCATTGACCACAAAAGGACCATTTCACCTGAGGTCCAGACAAAGGAACTCCTTGGCCTTCCTTCTAAGGTTGGCGGCCCTCAATCCCTATATTCCTTTTCTTCAAGCAAGATCTGCACTAGGTGGCACAAAGGCAAGTTACCACTGGGAAAGGTAACTTCTCAGGATAGATATTTCAGCCCCTCCCTAACCCCTAGCATGTCATCTGCCACACAAGAAAAACAAGAAAATGAAACTCCCTCATAATCCCCAGTGAGAAATTCCCAGTAGTTACTATTGTTAAAGCATATCTTCTGGATATAGATGTAAAATCTTTTACTAGAGCGAGCAGTTTTCCATTTGATTTTCATAGCTTTTCTGGGGGAGACAGCCAGGGTTTGCAACTAAATAATTATGTTGACACTTTTCCAATATTTATTTATTTAATATTTTAAATATTCTTATTTTAGACTCTAAAACTTCTAGGATGAAATTGAATAATAACAGTGACAACAAGCTTGTCTTCTTCCTGATTTAGTGGAACGCCTTGAGTAGTTTACTATAAAAAATGATGTGTTCTGTTGACTTAGGATAGGAATTTGGGTGAAGGGAGTATCCTTCTAAATTTACCAGAATAATTGTCTGGTTGTATTTATAGCAGACATTGTCAGTTTCTTGATTTTCACTTTGCCAGATAAATGGCAGTGGAACTTGACTTCTCCGAAACACTCAACTTTTTCATCTCTTTCTCTTTTCACCTACATAAAATATTAACTCCATAAATAATAAAAAGAATGGGGTTTGGAATCAAACATACCAGACTTTCATCCTGGCTGTGGGACTTTGTTAACTCCTCTGGATTTCTGTACCTGAAAATGGGAATACTGACCCTGATTTCACAGCATTGCTGCATTAGTTTATCACATTGCCTAGAATGTAGCAATTACTCAATAAATGTGTTAGTATAGCTGTTGTTAATAATGATTATTATCGTATCCTTCAGTGGATTACAGAATGGAAGATTTCTTTAGAAAAGACTTGAATGAATAAAAATGTTAATTCCAAGACTATCTAATGATAATTCTAAGATCACTCTCTTTTCTTTTGAGGTGGTAGGGTGACCCACTGTCCCCAGTTGCCCACGATTGAGGGTCTTCTCAAGATAAGGAACTTCCAGTACTGCAGGTGGGGAAGTCCTGGGCAAATCAAGACAAGTTAGTCACCCTTACTCATGGTGTTATTGGTTCCTTGCCTGTTTTCTTCTGATCAGTCAGGCTTCTCCAGAAGACAAAAAACACATTCAAAGAAAATCATTAAAGCCCTGCTGATTGAATAGACATCACCATCATCCTTACCCTCATCTTAACCACAACAACAATAATAATAATAAAAAAAACATATTTAGAAGGGAACTGCATTTCTCTAAAGAACTTCCTAGCAAATCAAGGAAAACACTACTGGAATGGTTTTAACAGAAAAATCAGAGCACTAAGGATTAGCATCTGGAAGCTGGCTGTTCCAGTGGGGAAGGAGGTGGGAAAGAGAAGCTGGGCTGCTTGACATACTCCAGGTAGTACAAACCTGGTGCTGCTGATCCCCAGAGAAGAGTGTGGTGGCCAGCCCCACAGCTGTGAAAGGAACAAAAAGGCTGTAGAAGGGTTGGGGCAAGCGTGGAGGGGCTACTGGCTTCAGGGGCTGCAGTCAGGACACTTGGTGCCCACCTGTGCCCAGCCTGGACCCAGATGAGTCATCCCCAGACCACTCTGATGGGTGGGAGTAACCACGGTTGAGGAGATTCAGAAAGGTCAGGGTCAGACCTGTATTCCTGGGCTGTGGACCTGCTGGGAATGGACGGTGAGCAGCTAAGATCAGGAGCACCGTAGACATACAGGTCACAGCTGCGTAAACCCAAAGGGTTTAAGACACAGACTGTTGACATGGCCAACGTACCGAAGCTTATTCTTACCGGGTACCAGGCACGTTGTGGCACGAGTCAATTAGATAATGCAAATAAATGAATACTATTGTCCATGGCACACAGTTATAACTTAATATATGGGAGCTATTTTTAGTTTTTTGTACCTTGAAAATTGAACAATTAATTTCCCTTGGGACAGAAGGAGGAGCATAAACATCAAGGATTTCTTTACTCATGTTTGTGTTGTGTTCGTCCCACCATTTTCCATCCATCCAAACAGGCAGTCTGGAAAGATAAGCACTTGTGCCCACAGTGGCTATTGCAGAGAACAGGCAATGATGTCAAGAGCATGTCTGCCAGGAAAAGCCACTAATGACCCTTTACAGGCCTCCCAAGGTGGGATCATGACCTCAGTACACCCACACAGATCAAAAACCCTAATTTTGTCCATCCACAGAGAGTTTATCTCTAAGAATTAGTTCCCTACATTAGTCAGACTTACTAGAGAGATACACAAACCAGTGTATCTTCTATCTGCAGCTTTTAATTTTAATTATTTTTATTTGTCAATGGTGTAATAAAACGAATAAATAAAAGAGGGCCCAAAAAAAAAAAAAAAAGAGGGCCAAGCATGGAGCAATGGTGACAGTCTGTCACTAAATGAGGCTATTGCAGAAGAAATTAGCCATGTCTCCTCCAACAGGGTGCTCATTAATTTCTGATGAGAAATTACTATAAGAAGGCTGGGGTCCTTATGATTAGTAGCAAATTCCATGAAGTGTCCTAACAAAATCAGAAGCCTGTTAGTCCACTCACAAGAAAGGATTACTGCATAGGGACAGAAGGCAAAGTTCCATTACCAACACAGACTTCTTAAGACAGAAGCTTAGACATAATAAAAAAAAAAAGTTTGTTTCAAATGCAGAGCAATAGGAACTAAGAGGGAAGTTGACATCAGGTCAACGGCAATGGATGAAGAGTGCCTCACACACAGAACCAGAAATACTGGCCAGGTCACTGCCTCTCTTGTACAGGCTGAGATCAGTGTTGCTAATATCTGTCTTAGTGACTTTTTCTGTTTTTTTTGTCTACACTTTGCTAGCTCACAAAATCTCTTTCTCACACGTGCATTCTCTGTTTAGCCAAGTTAATATATTCATTCCTGTGACAGACAAGTTTTGCAAGCCCACAGGTCTGTTTGCCCTTGAAACAGCTGTGTAGCATGGGGCGTTTCCCTTATCCTGTATTCTTACCTTTTTTTGTTTGCTTAACCTAACTTTTATTGGTGATATTTGTTTAGCACAGCTCTCCAACTGTTTCTGAGCACTGTAAAGAGGAAACAGTTCACTGGGTGACAACAGCAGGTACTCAAGTCTTCCTCTGAGCATTCAGGAGCAGAGCTGTTGTGCAGGGTAGAATCTAAGACTTATGTGTTAGCAGTGCTCTCTGAAAATACAGTGCACTGTTAAAACTAAAAGTATCCAGATAATTTGCCATTATTATCAGCCAGGTGTTTGTTTAAATGGTTTTATTTTTTTATTTTTTATTTTTTTAAAGATTGTATTTATTTATTTGACAGAGAGAGAGACAGCCAGTGAGAGAGGGAACACAAGCAGGGGGAGTGGAAGAGGGAGAAGCAGGCTCCTAGCAGAGGAGCCTGATGTGGGGCTCGATCCCAGAATGCTGGGATCACGCCCTGAGCCAAAGGCAGACGCTTAACGACTGCACCACCCAGGCGCCCCTGTTTAAATGGTTTTAGAAAGACGGTGAATTTCAAAGAGCAGCAGCCTTACCAGATCCACGACTCCTCCAAAATGTGAGGGTACCGGCTCATGGCATTATATCCCCATGAACAGTACCAGAGATGTGGATCTGCTTTGCTGGAATAAGGGACAAGAATGTCTCTCTGGGCACAAGCTCCCATGTTGGAAGGAAACCAGCTCTATGAGTAGGGTGGCCATATGATCTACTGTTCAAACTGGGACACCTGAAACAAGAGTCAATTGGGACTATCTCTGGCAAACTAGGACCTCACCTATTAGAGCACGGATCACCCCCCTGGGAATGAAGTCAGCAACAGATACTTCTTTTGACTCCAGATGAGTGACAAAAGAGAAGGAGTGAGTGCTGAGAGCAAGTACAGAGATACTCTGATGGGCTAAATTAATCCTGAAGTGACTGATTGGGATGAATCCAACAGATCCCTGAACTAAGATTGATTTTAAGAGCAGACTTCTCAGTTAGAAGAGCAAGTCGTGCTTTCCATTGACTGAGAGTCAGGCCTCTCCTGTAAATACTGCGCTGTGATGATGGGTAGGCATAGCTCTGCCTGAACTGGGACCGATAGCTGACTTGGAAGTCCATTGAATGCATCCAACATTTTCTTGGCTTTCCAGCCAAGGGGTTATCCCAGGGCCTCTCCAAATCCTGCCTTATCATCAAGGCTCGCTCAGATGAGCTGCTTTGTGAAGTTGTCACACTGTCCTCCAAACCCCATTGCTTTCTCCTTCCTCAGAACTACTGCTCAGCCTCCTCTAATACGATTTTGAGATTTGAGCTGAAATTCATCAGCAGCCCAAGTAGAAGGTATCTCTACTCATTTTTAACCCCTGTAGCATTGAGAAGTTGTTCAATCCAGTTAGCCTTTGGCATGTATGGCTTTACATCGTTCTTTTACAGGGACTGTTTTGTTTTCCCAAATTCAGTGGACATGCAAGTCATATATGATTGTCCCTCTTCCCATCCACATGATTCAATTATCAGTGAATACTTACTGATTTTTGAAAGGCTTATTTTACATGTAGAACTGTTCTGGTTTTGTTCCAAAGGGAAGAGCTATTTACTTTAGCAAAACTTACCTGGGCTTCACCCTCATTTCTGAATATATTAGCAGCCTCCTCCCCCAAAAAAACCTTTGTGCTAACCTGGATAGGGGTATTCAGTCAATATTTTAGCCCACAGGCTGACACTGAAAGCCTTAAGTACGCAGTGGAAATTTTAGAATGAGTAGAAGCTTTGAAATCCATCAAATCAGAGTTGGGGTCCTGGGTCTGGTTCTTACTGACTATGGGGCTTTGAGATTCATTTGCTCTCTGAGCCTTGGTTTATTTGTAAAATATTGATAGCAATATCTATTTCGCTGGGCTAGTGTGAGGATTAAATGAGATAACATAGAAGAAAGTACATAACACAATGCCTAGAACAGAGTAAGTGCTCATAAATGTTAGATAATTCTCAAGCTGAATGGGCCACTGATGTAGTTTTACAGGATGCCAAATCCTGTAATTCTAGGACCGAAGGACAGGAGTAGCTGTGCGGCAAAGAGGAATACAGGATCTTAGTGACTATACGTGATGCCAGATGCCTGGAAAGGAGTGTCGTAAAGAAATAATGATTCTGAAGTTTGAGTTGGCTTCTCTGGAAACTTTCAGGTTTAATGTAACAAATCACAAACTGTATCCTCAGCCTGAAATTATTTCAGTGATTTTGGGAAAGTATGAAAGAGCATTTCCCAAAGTTTGGTCCATTGAACAGTAGTCCTAAGAGCTAATTCATGAAAATGTCAAGTAAGTTTGTGAAATGCTGCATCTATGTCACCCTCTTGGAGACAGCCACGCATATTAACATGTTATAGACTGAGAAACTGCATTTTAAACCGTTTTAACTTGGCGTTTCTCAAACTTATTTGACCACAGAACCTTTTTCACATAAAATCTGCCTACAGAGACCTTACTCTTTCAAAAAATAAGTTGCAGGAAATACTGCCTTAAAACAGCAACGCGCATCAGAACCGCCGAGGAGGGCTTGTTAGTGCACAATTGCGGGGACACATCCTCACTGTTTCTGAGTCAATAGGCCTGCATTAGGGCCCAAGAATTCGTCTTCCTTTTTTTAATTATTATTTTTCAGATTGAAGTATAGTTGACATATATATTAGTTTCAGCTGTACAACATAGTGGTTTGACAATTATATACGTTACAAAATGCTCCCCATGATAAGTATAGTTACCATCTGTCCCCATACAAAGTTATTACAATATCATTGTCTATATTCCCAGCATAGTGTATGCTGTACTTTTCATCCCTGTGACTTACTTATTTTATAATTGGAAGTTTGTACCTCTTAATCCTTTTTTTACTTATTTCACCCATGCCCTCAACCTGCTTTCTGGCAACCACCAATTTATTCTCTATATTTATGAATCTGTTTCAATTTTGTTGTTGCTATTTGCTCATTTGTTTTGTTTTTTTGATTACGCATATAAGTGAAATTATGTAGTTTTTGTCTTTCTCTGTCTGGCTTATTTCACTCAGCAGCATACTCTCTAGGTCCATTCACGATGTAAAATGGCAAAATTTTATTCCTTTTTATGGCTTCTAGTGTGTGTTCGTGTGTGTGTGTGTGTGTGTGTGTATACATATTACATCTTCTTTATAAATAATGCTGCAATAAACATAGAGGTGCATATATCTTTTCAAATTAGTGTATTTGTTTTCTTTGGATAATTTCCACCCAGAAATGGAATTACTGGACTCTATAGTACTTTTATTTTCAGTTTTGTGAGCAACCTCCATACTGTTTTCCAGAATGGCTGCACCAATTTATACTTCCACCAACAGTACACAAGGATTCCTCTTTTTCCACATCCTTGCCAACAATTTTTATTTCTCATCTTTTTGATACTAGCCATGCTGACTGGTATAAGGTGATATCTCATCATGGTTTTGATTTGCATTTCCCTGATGATTTTTAACGTAGAACATCTTTTCGTATGTCTGTTGGCCATCTGGATGTATTCTTTGGCAAAATGTCTATTCAGATCATCTGCCCCTTTTAAAATCAGATAATTTGGTGTGTGTGTGTGTGTGTGTGTGTGTGTGTGTGTGTGTGCGTTGAGTTGCATGAGTTCTTTATGTATTTTGGATATTAACCCCTTATCAGATATATCACTTGCAAATATCTTCTCCCATTCTGTAGGTTGTCTTTTGGGTTTTTTTTGGTTGTTTCCTTTGCTGGGCAAAAGCTTTGTAGTTTGTTGTAGTCCCAACTGTGTATTTTTTGTTTTGTTTCCCTTGCCTGGGGACATATCCAGAAAAATATTGCTAAAGCCAAAGTGTATGAGTTTACTTTCCATGTTTTCGTTTAGGAGTTTTATAGTTTCAGGTCTCACATTGAAGTCTTTAATACATTTATGAGTTTATTTCATGCATAAAACAGTCATTCAGTTTCATTATTTTCCATGTAACTGTCCAGTTTCCCAACACCATTTGTTGAAGAGACTTTTTCTCCCCATTGCTGTTCTTGCCTCCTTTGTCATAGATTAATTGATCATATAAGTATGGGTTTATTTCTAGGCTTTCAATATTGTTTCATTGATACATGTGTCTATTTTTATGCCAATATTATACTGCTTTCATTACTATGGCTTTGTAATGCAGTTTGAAATCTGGGATTTCCAGCTTTTTCCTTTCTCAAGATTGACTTGGCCATTTGAGGTCTTTTGTAGATCCATACAAATTTTAGGATTTTTTTGTTCTAGTTATGTGAAAAATACTATTGGAGTTTTGATAGGGTCTGCATTGATTCTGCAGATTGCTTTGGGTAGCATAGACATTTTAACAATATTAATTCTTCTGATCCATGATCATGGAATATCTTTCCATTTGTTTGTGTCATCTTCTATTTCTTTCATCAATGTCTTCTAGTTTTCAGAGTACAGGTCTTTCACTAAATTCCACTTGGCCAAATTTACTCCTAGGTATTTTATTCTTTTGATGCAATTGTAAATAAAATTGCTCTCTTAATTTCCCTTTATGCTATTTCATTATTAGTGTATAGAAACACAATGGATTTCTGTATGTTGATTTTGTATCCTGCAAGTTTACTGAATTCATTTATTAGTTTTATAGTTTTTTTTGGTGGAGTCTTTAGGGTTTTCTGTATATAGTATCGTGTCTTCTGCAAATAGTGGTAGTTTTACTTCTTCCTCACCAATTTGGAAACTCTTATTTCTTCTTCTGGTCTGATTGTTGTGGCTGGACTTCCAAACTACATTGAATAAAAGTGATAAGAACAGACATTCTTGTCTTGTTCCTGATATTAGAGGAAACGTTTTCAGCTTTTCACCATTGAGTATGATGTTAGCTGGAGAAGAATTTGTATTCCTAACAAGTTTTGAGCTGATGCTGATGCTGCTGATCTGGCGACCACACTGTGAGAACTACTGTTACAGAATATAGAAATTCCACCACGCTCTTTCATATTATCTCCTATAACAATGCTTTTTGAATATTAATGTGCACACTGAGTTTTTTTTTAAGATTTTGTCTATTTATTTATTTATTTATTTATTTAGACAGAACGTGAGTTGGGGGAGGGGCAGAGGGACAGGGAGAGAATCTCCAGGAGACTCCACACTGAGCATGAAGCCTGACACGGGGCTCGACCCCACGACCCTGAGATCATGACCTGAGCCAAAAGCAAGAGTTGGACACTCAATGGACTGAGCCACCCAGTTGTCCTCCTGGTGTTCTTCTTAAAATAGAAATTCTGATTTAGTAGATGTGGTGTGGGTTCTGAGATCTGCCGTTTGAAAAGATAAGGATGCCCTTGGTCCATGGATCTGACTTTGAGAAGTAAGTTAATAGAATGTGATACTGCCTAAGCTCTTTTACTGTCAAGTAAGGAGGCATCTGCCTAGGAAGAATTCTGGTAAGTGTCATTGTAAATTCAGAGTTTGCTAGGAAAGTAAACTGATTTCCTTTGTAGATCTGGATGAGCACATATAAAATTTCACACAGGATTTGTGTGGAGGAAGGTTTGTTTCTGCTGACATTTTCTGTTAGACTAACACAGACTTGAGTAAGAGTCTGTAATCTTTTCTTCATGTGACGTAGCCTAAACCTTAGCCTACATCTTTTCATATGATTTAGCCTAAACCTTATAGTCATCTGAATGATACTTGTATTCCTTAGCTGTGTGTGACAGAGAGCCAAAACACAATGACTTAAACAAGATTTGTCTCTCATATAAAAGTCCAGCTTTACTCTAGGAAATCATCAAGGGCCCAGGTTCCTTCTGTTCTGTTGACTCACCATCCCTGGAGTGTTGCGTTTATTTCCATGGTTACAAGGACAAGACTCATATGTTGCACATATTCTTTGATCATATCTCATTGACCAGAGTCTAGTCAGATAGCAGAGATGACTAGGCCGTCATGTGTACAGCTAAAAGTTGTATTTCAATCAAAGAAGGAAAGAGACAATGAATAGTCTTTTTTACAGCAGAAATGCTGATAACACCAATTCCTGAAAGGAGAGGGAAAATGGGGGTATGGGAACAGCAATTTGCTTGAGGAACAATCACGCAAGGCATAAGGATATGGTTGTGTGTTACTCCAGACATGGTGGAAAGTTCTGTTGTAAAGCACCCCATTTCCTGGTTTCTATTTCTTTCTCAAAGGTAACAGAAGATAACTACAAGGATGATAGATGTTTCAGCAACAAATTATTATAAACACAGTTAAAGAGGTTTCAAGAGTCCTGCAAGGAAGGAGCCAATCCCTGTGAATAGCAGAAGCTAACAATATCCTCTTCTATTGTTTTGAATCCCAGGATATAGGAGGGCAGCCTTTTTTGTTGTTGCTGTTGTTGAAATCTTTGATCACTTAGTTAAACAATCTGGAATTCAGCCCAATTTTCACTAGAGGCTTCATTTATTCCAGGACATACCCAAAGAAATCAAGCTGTGGAACATCCATAGCAACTGAGTGGCACTATTTAGTGCAGCATGTGGCTGTCATTCATGGTCAACTCCAGGAAGCACCCTCTTATGTGTGGAAAACCTATCTCCCCCATGAACGGAAAGTCCATTCTGTCTCCATCCCTACTGTACTCGTCCACGTCCAGAAGGTATCAGGCCAAGTAAATTTTACCCGTGGAGCTCCGTATTTCAGAATCAAGTTTTGGTAATTAAGATGAAAATAAAGACATAAATTAGAGCTTTATTTAAAAGATCTTAAATGTTGTGATATAAATAACTTTGTTTTTTATTTCCTTAACGAGCCACATTTGAATGATCTCCAGTGAAGATAAGGTCAAATTCATTAGATGATAGACAGTCTCTTGCACAACAAGTGGAGGTTCAAAGAGCTGACTGGAGGATGAATTAGGAAACATTTATATTATGCATAGTGAACGCTTCCTTGGTCAATCTCTCACTTCTCTGACTTAATGTAATGGCCCATCTTCGAGTAGTCAATCAATGATCAAATTTATTATAAAATGGATGCAGTCTATTGAGAAAATCAGGTCAAAGTGCTCAGCTGTTTTCATGAGAGAAAAATCAGACGATGAACAATTATGTGTTATTATGACTGAAAAACAAAACTGACGGGAACATACCATATAAATGGAGCATGATGTGATTGTCTACCAGCCTGGCCTTAAAGGAAACAGGTTGGTGACACTTCCTTTTTAAAATGGTACCTTTTCCCAAGGACTTCTTGTCTTAAAAACTTCCGAGTACATGAGCTGGCATGTGATCTTCTAGTTGGAACTTCTCTTTTCTCCTGAGTGGAACATTATAACTTCCATGTCACTTTTGTTTATTACCAGAAAGTAGGCTATATGGCTTTTGTTTACTTTCTCTAATGAGGTCCGCTGGGGATTGGCACCTCTTAGGCAGATTTCTTTAATAAGGAATGGTTCTATTCCTCCCCAGTGTGGCTGGTATCACTCAACAGTGTCATTCAGTTGTGAGCAAGTTCCTTAAATCATGTGGAAAGGGTTCCAGGTAGCAGGAATTCTAGGATTCCTCATGCATGACCTGTGTCTCAGGTGACCTACTTACTATAAGCAAGTCTTTCACACATTCTCTTTCAACCGTGATGAAAAGTAGGCTATACAAAAGCCAACAGGTACAGCCTGTCAGATTAAATCCCAAACCAACCTTGATGTGAAAAGCCTGAAACAGAGAGGACTTATCAAGTTAAACTTACATGTGAGGATCATGAATTCTTAGTGTCCAGAGAAAACTAGACTTTTATACTCGGCATGACAATAGTTTCATTAGAAGACGAGTCAAGTTGAATAATTTCCATGTAGGTTAATGTCTCACCAATACATAATACTTAAAATGGAAAGAAGCAAATTTTTGAAAGCACTCTTTTTCTTTTGAGACTGTAGAAATACACTTGGAATTTATTTAAGCACAAGCTTTAAAGCCTTTTTTACCACTGATGTTAAATAACAAGAGGAATAAATAACATGTGGGAAAATACCGTGCACTTCTCAGCACTAGCCATGAATCACTTTTTTTCTATCGCCCTTCAAAGAGTAATATTTTCAGAGGACAATGTTAAATGTGTTGGTAGTGACATTTATGGCAGAGTTAAGGACCAACAGAGAAGCTCAATTACCTGATTTCATGATGATTTTCGTAATCTTTGATTAGCTCTATGAGAATGGATGGGCAGGCACGTGCAGTGCTCTCATGACTAAATCACACCGCCAGCCAGTGGTCAGCAGTACGCAATGGCCCCCACACCTGCCAGCTCAGGAGCTCAGGCCAAGCGGTTGTGAGGCGGAGTGGTGTAGAGCGTATGTATACCCAAGAGTCAGGAGTGAGCCTGACTACTAGCTGTTGGCCTGTGGGCACGTTGCTTAGTCTATCTAAGCCTGTTTTCTTGACTAAAAAATGAAGTGGGTGCAGCTGGGTGGCTCAGCTGGTTAAGTGTCCGCCTTCAGCTCAGGTCATGATCTCGGGGTCCTGGGATCCAGTCCCATGTCAGGCTCCCCGCTCAGCAGGGAGTCTGCTTCTCCCTCTGCCTCTGCCACCACCCCCCCCCCCACCGCTCGTGCTCTCTCTATATATATATCACTCTCTCTTTCAAATAAATAAATGAAATCTTTTTAAAAAGTGAAGTAATATAACACGTACCTCACAGGGTTGTTGTGCAGGAGAAATGAGGTGTTTCTGCACTGCACTTAGCATGGGGACTGGTTCGATGAAAGTTAGATTTTCTTGTTATTATATTGATTACTATTACTACTTTTAACAAAATTAACTAGACCATTGTGATGTGAAAACTCTATCTCCTTACCTTTTCTGTATGACTAACAAGAAAAGGTGAAAAACAAGAGTCCAGTTGACTAATCTGAACTAAATTAATTCTGCTCTTACCATTTTGCTGTGTTTTTAACCCTCATCCTTGCCTCACTGCCAAATGGGAAGAAAAATGGAGCCTCGATGGTTAATTTTTTTCAGATAATTTACAATCTGATGGCCCAGCCCTAGGAAGTATGTCCTCAGTAGAGCCCTCCTGGGACTGGAGTGGGGTAAGGGAAGATGAGGGGGAGAAGGATTACCAAAACTTCTGTTCCCGATCAGACCTGAAGGAAAGGAGTGGGGCTGGAGATGAAAGATGGCTACACAGGGTAAGGTGACATAAGACAGGGGCCCCTCTGTTGGCACCCATGTACCTCTTCATTCGGCATGCTTTATTCTTTTGTCAGAGGTCTTAGTCTTTGGCCAGAATCAAGGCAACAGCTGCTTCAGTAACTGCTGTCCTCCTGACTGACAATTATTGGCCTGTGTAAATAACCAACCCCAACAAAAGTTATTGAGGTGGTAATGGAAGCCCGTAGGACTCTACGACTGGAGAACTTCGTGGGATGGGAATGTGATTTCCCATTGCCTGAATAAATGTTTCTGGACACAGTGCCATCCGGTCTTTAGCAACTAATCTAGATTTCTTCATTTGTGAAATGAAGATACGACTTGAAGTTTGGTTTTATCTTTTAGAGAGATAAATGAGATGAGGTATGTGCATTTATAAGGGTCTCCCTAGGAAATGGCACACACACTCACACAAATTGTTAATTGAGGAGGGCCAAGTAGAGGAACTATTTATAGTGGGATGGGCAGATTTTTAGGAAAACCGACAGGGATGATGTAGTGCCCTCGAGCAGGCAGTGGGAGAAACATTCCTGCCTCTAGGTCCGGGCAGGCAATGGGAAGGAGTGTTTACAGGAACCCTAGGGAGGACTGCCAGATGGAAGCTGTGGCTTTCATAGAGGGATACAGCCAACTTGTAGTGGCTCAGTAAGGAAGGCACCAGAGGAATGGATTTCTTACCAATCTGACCTCTTCTGATGTCCTTCCTCTACCTCCAATCACCAAACCTAATTGGAGGCCAGAGCTCAGGAAGCCCACGGAAGCATTCTGTACAGGGTAGTTTTCCAGAGCCCAGAGCAAAATGGAAAAGAAGGGAAAGTAGATCTGGAGGGTAAAATGGAAGGCGACGGAGAGCATTATCAGGTACACAGTATTTTGCCTGGCGCAGAGAGTAATTATAATTACTGCAATACGAAAGAATACACAGACCAGGTTTCAGATTTTAGTTCCATATTTGGGGGTTGAGGAGCCAATAATTCCAGAGTTTTTTAGAAATATTCAAAGTTTATAAGTATAAACTTTCTAAACATTTCATAAATATGTTTCAGTCTGCTTATTGTCAAGAGGATTTTTCCAATAACACTGTAATATGTTGCAAATAGAAGTTTAATAGTATTGCTCCAAATTACTGGGGACAAAGAAAACATTAAGTGTGACAAGTCTGGGAATAAATATAATTCTGTCAACCAGTTCTTCAGTTTGGAACTTCCTTTTCCTCTGGAGTGTCACACTTCTCTAGAGACCCTTCCTCAGGTCAGTTAGTGAAACAAATAGCATTTTAATTTAATGCTTTTTAAAAAATATTTTATTTATTTATTTGAGACAGAGAGAGATTGAGCACAAGCAGGGGGAGTGGCAGGCAGAGGGAGAAGCAGACTCCCCACTGAGCAGGGAGCCCGATATGGGACTCGGTCCCAGGATCCTGGGATCATGACCTGAGCCGAAGGCAGATGCTTAACCAACTGAGCCACTCTGGCACCCCATCCATGCTTTTAATAAAAGCCACATTGAGTGGAGAATTTAGCTTTTCCTAATCCAAATGAAAAAAAGACTTATGATTTATCATTGGTGACGAAATTTTGCACATAAATAATTTTAAAGAGGGATGGAGTGGTGGTTGGGTAAATTAATGTGTTTTAAACCTATTTCTTGTGGGTCAGGAATCCTTAATGAGAAGGTTCCTTCTTATTTTGACTATAAAACTTCAAAGGACTTTTTAGAAAATCTGCTTCATTCACAGTCTTTCCCAGTCATTAAAAATTTAGGTTCTGCAACTGTTGTCTCTCTAGTCATAGGGCTGATTGGCCTTAAAAACAGCTACACAAAGGGACACCTGGGTGGCTCAGTTGGTTAAGCATCTGACTCTTGATTTTGGCTCAGGTCATGATCTCAGGGTCATGGGATCCAGCCCTGAGTTGGGCTCTGTGCTTAGCACATAGTCTGCTTGTCCGTCTCCCTCCGTTCCTCCCCTTGCTCTTTCTATCTTACTCTAAAATAAATGAATAAAATCTTTAAAAAGGGGGCGCCTGGGTGGCTCAGTCGTTATGTGTCTGCCTTTAGCTCAGGGCATGATCCCAGAGGTCTGGGATCGAGCCCCACATCAGGCTCCTCTTTTGGAAGCCTGCTTCTTCCTCTCCCACTCCCCCTGCTTGTGTTCCCTCTCTCGCTGGCTGTCTCTCTCTCTCTGTCAAATAAGTAAATAAAATCTTTAAAAAAAATCTTTAAAAAGAAAGTCCAGCTACACATGGGGGGAACATAGGAATATAGAGATAATATACTTCACATTAGAGATGACTTTTGGGATACTTGACTTAATAAAAATTAGTAACTGGCAGTGACCAGTTTTAAGATATATGGGAGCTTGAAAGAGGTTTATATGAGCTCTATACAAAGAGTTTTGTTCACTTCTCATGTTCCTTCCCTTAGCTGTAGAGGAATGCTCTATCAAAATTAAGGAGTAAACCTAGAAAAAAGGAGACTTGGGATCCAAGAAACCAGGGATTTAACATAGGAGAGTGGAATCCCAAGAGGATGCCAAGGGGAAGTTCCAGTATCACAGCTGTCCTGAAGGCCAAGGAGAACCATTAGTCCAAATTGGAACAGGAGGACGAAGGTACCAGGAAGGAATACACAAAAAAACCCAAAAAACAAAAAAAACAAAACAAAAAAACCCAACAGCCCCCCCCCAAAAAAAAACACTGATTAAAGAAACAGAGATATAGTGCACCATTTTCCTTGGCAGTGAAAAATACGTGCAAGCCATAATACTAAAAAAGCAAAATAAGATTTTAATGGAGAATGTGTAATGACTCTGTTTGAAGATGTGGTTGGAATGCGGAGAAATATTCCGTAAGAAGTCAATGCAAAAGACTAAATTCTCACTTTCATATTTGAGAAACCATAGTTTCTGAAACTGAAAAATTAATAGTGCTATAAGTATGTTATTTAGAAATATGGAGGTGAATACCAAAAGAAACTACCAAAAAAGTTCAAAGTGGTTGCCTCTTGAAAAGGGGGACAGGGGCGCCTGGGTGGCACAGCGGTTAAGCGTCTGCCTTCAGCTCAGGGCGTGATCCCGGCGTTATGGGATCGAGCCCCACATCAGGCTCCTCTGCTATGAGCCTGCTTCTTCCTCTCCCACTCCCCCTGCTTGTGTTCCCTCTCTTGCTGGCTGTCTCTATCTCTGTCAAGTAAATAAATAAATAAATCTTTAAAAAAAAGAAAAGAAAAGGGGGACAGAACTTGTCTCTTGTTATAAGTCTTATTTGATTCTTTAAACACACAATTAAAATAAATACTAAATTTAAAAAAAGAAAAAGGCTTTTCACTTGATTGACACTTTGTCTAGATACAGAATTCTAAGTTGGACATGTTTTCCTTCAGATGTTGTAATGCTCCATTATCCTTTAGCTTCTGATGTTGCTACTGAATTTCAGTATCAAATTGAATGTGAGCCCCCTCCCTTTTATTTTTTTTCATTTCAGGATGATTTTAGGATATTCCTATTATTCTCAGTGTTCTAAAATTTTATGATGGTACATCTTGGCATAGGTCTGTTTTCATCTGTTGTATTGGTCATTCGGTGGATCCTTCTAATCTGGAAACAAATGTCCTTCAATTTTGAGAATTTCTGTTGTATTATTACTTTGATTTTTTTCCCCTTCTTTCTGTTAGCCCTTAAATTTCTGAATTAAGATCTTAGATCTGCTGGATGGGTCCTTTAATTTTCTTATTTTTTCTATTTTCCTTTCTTTTTGTCTCTTTGTTGTACTTTCCATTCCCTAAACATTTCTTTTTCTATGGCATTCTATTCTTGTTTTATGTTTATTCATGTTTATGTCATCATATTTCCTAAGCTCATTAACAGAATAGAGAAGTCATTTAAGCAGATATTATTTAAAAGATGGTGAGAAGCTTGTCTCCATATCCATTGAAAACATAAGGGAGTAAAACAGCCTTAAGATACATAATGAGTAATATTTTACATAGAGGGGAATCAAAGTAGGGTGGACACCCAGGATTTGGTCTGCTCAGCCTCTCCTCTTAAAAAGTTCCCCTTTCCACATGGTTCCATCCACATGGTTCTATCAGTCCCTACCATGATGTATGACTTTCTCCACCATTCACTTGACTAGTCTGGTGTAAGGACCTGAGCCAAGGTGATTCAATCACAATTTTTCTCTGGGAAAATTTTGTCTTGGAACTGAGAAAAAGAGACCAGTATTTTTCTGGGCACCTAAACCAGAGGATATAGAAATTGACAGTTCTTAGGAACCATGTTTCCTGCCAGGTGAACCTGAGAAGCAGTGGAATTCCACAGGAAAAACTAGCACAGATGCACAAGCAGCTGCACAGAGGAAGGCAATTAGTGGAGAAGGAGATAGAGTCTCAGAGGCATCAGGATCCGAGGTTCCTGAGCAAAGTCACCTCTCTGTCCTAGGGATCTCAATAGCCTCATTAAATTCTCCTTTTTGCTTAAGCTAGTTCGAGTTGGCCTCTCTCTCCATGGTAACAAAACCTTCCTAATTAATACGCTCAGATTATTTAATGCTTTCTATGAACTAGGCAATGTATTAACGCTTTATATTCTTTATCTCATTGAATCTTCACAACAACCTGTGAGGTTGGTAAAATTATTTTACACAGGAAGAAACTTTATAAATCCAACTGCTGTATAATAGACGCCACTATCTAGATGTTCCCTGGTGTAAATCAGCATGTCAAAAACACACCACTTCTCCATGTATAAAATGGGTAAAGCTGTTCTCACTGCCTGAACTGCTCTTTCCCCTACATACACCTAGCTGAGTCCTTCTTACCTTGAGGTGCCAGCTTAAATGTTCTCGGAGGAGACTATACTGCCTCCCCAATCTAAAGTAGGTTCCTCAATAACACCTTATTTCCTTCTCCAACAATGTAATTACACGGTTAGTATTTTGTTTAGTTGTTTTCATTTGCACTCTCCTGTGCTTGACTATGAAGTCCGGAATAGCAGCCTTGTTTGCCATTATAGCCCCTGCATCTAGCACCGTCCCTGGCACATGGAAATTGCTCCATAAATGTGTTTGGAGACATCAAATATTTCTAAATATTTTCTTTTATGTATCAACTTTCAATGACTTTCAACACCTGTTCTTAAGGGAGTAGTAACATGCAGGGCACTCTGCCAGGGCCTAACTCAGCCAAAGACACAGACAAAGATATGACTTCTCTCCTGAAGGGGTTCACAGTATAGCGTAAGACTCAAGTAATTATAATACAAGGGGAGAAGTTTTATAACAGAGATATAAACAAAGTACCATGGTTACAAAGGGAGGAAATAATCGAGACAGAATCCAGGAAGTTAAAGTGAGGGAAGGAAAGAAAGGAACTGCCAGGGTTGCCATTCAAATGGTTAGATCCTTTATGTCTCTATCTTGATACAGTTTTTCCCCATAACCCCTTCCAATTTATAAGACCTGGAGCAGAAGTGACAGTAAGTATCTTCTCAAGTTGTGGTATATGAAAACCATAATTTTCTTGAAACTTAGAATCATCCATATCATTGGCTTATCTCCATATCACTCTGCAAAGACACTGAGTCTAGCTGTCTGCCTAGGCCCCCGGTTCTTCAAAGAAGCCCAGGCCTGTATTATGGGTCAGGCCATCCTCCCCTCCCCCACCCCACTGCCAGATCTGCTTTTCTGATGCTGAGATTAGAGGACAATGGCTTTGATCCCTTTTAACACTCAAAGAATAATGCTCCTCTGTCACAACACTGTCCCAAGTATTCTCATTACAATGGCTGGTTTCATGGACAATTACCTGTCTGAGGCCTGTTTTCTCTCCCACTCATCTCTAACCTAGTGCTCCATCAATGCAGATTAGGGACTATTCCTCTAGCCATGATCTGGAATAGAATTCTTTCTCTAGCTCCCCTACATCTATGTTACTTGTCAGGACATTTCAAATCAAACCTTTCTTTGGGGTTTGCATGTGGATGTGTGTGAGTGATTGGGGTTGATGTGAGGGAAAACAAATAGTTTTGGCAAATTATCATTATCACTAGTAAAACCTACAAAGGATGCAACAGGAGGGAAAAATGTAGATATTATGTAACTGTGTACCTTTTTAATCTCAGAATTTTAAATATTTAACACCATTATCACGTAGTTACATCAGTAGTCCTAGAAATTAGACACCCACCCTGAAAGACTTTCCTAAAAAGACCCCACTGAAATGGAACAGACCAATAGAAAAAGTGTTGTCTAGTGTTCCAACTTTAAAGAACTATGAAATGACAAAAAGAAAAAAAAAAGCATTTTCAAAATTAAAATATTTTCCTTTCAAACCAAAAGCTTGCTTCATCTATTGATTCATCAAATATTAATTGATACACACCTGAGAGGTCAGCTTTGTATATTGGTTGAGAGCCCCAGCTCTGGCTGCCGACAGAATTCCATCTTTGCCATTTATTAATTCACTGTCCTTGGGCAAGTTACTTAGCTTTGTGTGCCTTAGTTCCCTCATCTGTAAAATGGATATGAATATTAGAATTATCTCATAGGACTGTCATTAGAATTATGTATAGTGCTTAAGAATATTTGACACCACATCAGTATAATTATTCTTAACCTTCATTTTCTTTCAGCCATGAGGTCAATGTCAAATATTTTTGGAGGGCACTGAAAAATCCTTAAAGTGAAACTATTTGATTAAATTAAATCCTAAACGTGAGGGCATCCTATATCTCTCTAAACAGGGGCACAGGAAGATGGATAACCAAGGTACAGTCAGAACTCCAACACGGATAGGGGACAACCCCCTCCTCCTCTGAGTTCTCCCGGGTGCCTTACAGATGCTAAAGCCTTGCAAATAGATGGGTTCCTCAAATTTAAGTTCGTGGTCACCTTTAAAGTGCTCCAGGCAACTACAGGCCTGGGGCCCCGCCAGCTCTAAGCTCTCATCCGGCGATCTCCAAGGCGCCCCCTCTCTCCGGTTATCCCGCCCTCCTCCGCCCCGCCTTCCCTCACTCGGGTCTCCTGCCCCAGTGCTGCTGGCCCGCAGCGCCCCGCGAGCCCCAGGGGGGCCCCTCGCGCGCCAGCACCGCGGCGGGCCGGGCCGCGTCACTGCGCATGCTCCTCGCCGCGCGGGTGGGGTGCCTGGGGCCGGGAGGCGGGCGCTGGGCGTGGGTCGCGCTCGGCTGGAAGGCCTCCGCCTGTCGCGGGCCACGCAGCGGCGGGAGAGCGCGCTCCGGGGCGGCGGCGTCCTGGAGACCCCGGAGAGATGGAAGCGGCGGCGCCGGCGGCGGCCGAGGCGGCGGGGCGCGAGGAGCTCGGTGGGTGCTGCGTGCCGGCAGAGGCGCGGGACCGCGTGCCCGCGGGATGCGCCCGGGCTCCGGGCCGCCGCTCGGCCTCGGCCGGGGAGGCGGGTGCTGGCGCCAGGCCGCCGCCCCTCCCCACGCGCGGGGCCCGGCCGCATCCGGGTCCGAGTGGCGGGTCGCCGGACCCGGACAGTCGCGGGGGGCTTTCCCGCGGCCACTGGCTGTTTCTCCTCGAGGCTCTTGGGGTTGTGGGTCCGGCACGGGTTTGAACTAAAAACCCAGCAGAGCAAACCTCCCCGGAACGTGGGGGGAGCAGAGGCTCGGGAGGTGACTGACCTCGGGACCGCACCCGAGCAGGAACCCGCTGACCAGAGAGCTGGGCTGGCGACAAGCGGGGCCTACAAAGGGCATCGGATGGGCGTGCGCGCGCGCGCGGGTGTGTGTGTGTGTGTGTGTGTGTGTGTATGTGTGTGTGTTGGGGGTTGGGGTGCGTTGTGTATACACCTCAAAGGCAAGAGAAAGCCTGCGCTGTGACTCTCGCCGTTTTCTCCAGTGATGCTTGAAGGCTTTCAAACGCCGCAGCCCCGTTCGGAGCCCCGGGTGAATCCTTCATTCACCCTGTGCCACCCCCGGAGTGGCGAGCGCGACGTGCTGACCAGACCGCACCGGAGATACCTGTAGCTAGCTCACATGCCCAAGTTTGTTTTCCTGCGGTCCTCTGGTCTTATCTGGTCTTATCTTCCTGGAGACTGGGAATGCAAAACATTGTTTATGGTTTCCTGATGTCAAGAGGAAAACAAAGCAAGGATCAGGATAGTAATGTCATTGTTCCGCCCAGTTATATGCGTTGTATTTAGAAATATTTTTAATTCGATGCTGAATGATAAAATGATTTTTTTAAAAAGTTGAGCTTTAAAGCAACACTTCATCATAGTCACTAATAGGTTGGCGTTCCTGTAATAATGGGCAGGGCACTTTGCAGGTAATTTCTTTCAAGTCATAATAATGGTAGAAATAAACCTAGCATTTTATTGATTGTTTACTGTGTGTCAAGCAGCGGGCTAAGTGCTTTACATATGCATTGTTTCCTTTAATCTTTAACACAATTGGTGAGGTAGATGCTATTATTATCCCCATTACAGTAATTTTAAGCTAATTAATGGCAGAACCCATTATCTGTTTATCTGTTTTAAATTTATCTGTTTATCTGTTTTAAATTCACTAACAACACATCTTAGGACGTGGAGAAACGTGCATTCTTATGCGTTGCTGGTTAAATCAGTATAATGTATTTATCCTTAAAAATGCACATATCCTTTGACCCAGCAGCTTTACTTCTAGAAATATTTCCCAAGGAAATAAGCCATGTAACAAGTACTTACATCGAGAAATGTTCACTACTTTATTTGTAGTTGAGAAAATCTGGTAACTTTCTAAATGTCCAATTAAAGGAAAATGTTTAGGTAAATTGTGATATAGCCTTATAGTCGTGTACTGAATACCCATTAAAAGTAGTATGGGAAGATGTTTACCATACACATGTTTATTAACCAAGAAAAGGTTCCAAATTATTTTTTAAAAGTTACGTCTGCTCATTCAGCACATACTCAACAAGCTTCTCCTCTATGCCCGACACTATGTTAGGCACTTGGGATACATCTGAACAACACAGATCAAGATTGCTGTTCTTCTAGGGCTTGTATTCTAGTAAGAGGAAGCAGACAGGAAACAGTAAAGATAATAATCAACTAACTATATATTATGTTGAGTGAAAAGTGCTGTGGAAAAAAGGGCAGAGTACAAGAAATCAGAAGTCAGGGTCGGGGCTGGACAGTTAAAGTATCTTATAAAATGGTCAGGATGGATCATATTGAAGAGGTGAGGTTTGTGTAAAGACCTGGAGGGGATGAGGGAACTAGTCAAGTGGGTATCTGGGCAAAGACATTGCAGGTAGAAAAAACAGGTAGAATAAAGACAAATAGCAAGCAAGGAGGCTAAGGTGGCTGAAACACAGTGATGGAGATGGTGACGCGGCTAGGTTACGTAGGGTCTTGGCGGTTATGTGAAGACTTTGGCTTTTATGCTGAGAGAATGGGGAGCCAGTGCAGGGTTTCAGCAGAGAAGGGACATGATCTGACTTAAGTTCTAAAAGGATTACACTGGCTGCTATGTGAAGAACAGACTGTAAGGGGCAGAAGTAGAAGCAGATGGGTATTTCTGAAAGGCAAGAAAGAGATGTACATGTTCCTCACAGAAGTATGGTTGTAGCAGTGGGAGTGGAGAGAGATGGTTAGACTCTGGTTGTACTTGCAAGTAGAACCAGCATGATTTCCTAACAGACTGGATAGGGGTTTAGTGAAACAGGAAACGAAGATGATTCCAAGGACCCGAATATCCAGAAGAATGAAATTACATTGCCATTAAATAGGATGTTACGGTGGTTTTATAGAATGTCTACAGGTTTTTTGATGTTTGTCTCTTTAAGAGGAAGAACTTAATTTTCTTTCTTTGGAGTGTGGACTGGATTTAGTAACTTGCTTCTAATGGATAGATGATGGTAAAGTGTTAATGTGTGACTTCAAAGCCAGATCCTAAAAGACATTGTGCCTTGTTCCCTCTTTTTTGGATCACTCCCACTTGGGGGGAAGCCAGCTGCCATGTTGGGAGGATACTCAAACAGATGTTGAGTAGGCAATTAGATTTATTTCTAGAGTTAGCGAGAGGTCTGGTCTAGAGATATAAATTTGGCAGTCATCAGCATGTAGATAGTATTTAAAGCCGTGAGACTGAATGAGAAACATATAGGAGTAATGTATTTGTGTATACTCTAAAATGTTACCAGTGGTTATTTCTGGGTGGTGAGGTAATTTTAATTTCAAAAATGTTGCTTATTTATATATATTCTGATTTTCTACAATGACCAAATATTATTTAATTTTAAAAAGATTTTTAAAAATTGATATCTATGTAAAATGCACTGGTAGAGATGTTAAGATACAGGTTTCCTTAAGCTGTACAAATAGCCTTTTGTATAGCTTAAGAACTACACTTTATTCCATAGGCAGTGGGGACCTCTGGAAGGCTTCTTGCAGTGCGTGTTTTTACCACTTCAGAAATGAATAAGATAGTTACTGTTTCCATCTTACATATATAGTAGTTTGTAGATTTAGATAGCTACATTATGTTGTGTTAAAAAAAGAAATTATTTCTACTTTTAGTTTGTCCATTGTCAAAATGTAAGTGATTTCCTTTATTTTGCTATTATAAAAGTAATACGTTTATTACTTTCTTCTTTTTTTTTTTGCATTTTCCAGAGAAAGACAGTAAAAGATACTCATGATCCCATTGCACATCTCTACCCTTGTTAACTTATTCCCATTTTTTAAAAAATTTATTTATTTATTTTAGAGAGAGAGAGAAAGAGTTAGCAGGGGGAGGGGCAGAGGGAGAGGGAGAGACTCTCAAGTCAACTGGACGCTGAGTGTGGAGACTGACACAGGCTCACTCTCATGACCCTGAGATCATGACCCGAGCTAAAATCAAGAATTGGGTGCTTAACTGACTGAGCCACCCAGGCGCCCCTTATTCCCATTTTTGATCTATTTCCTTGCTTCCGTTTTAAATTAACTTTTTAAAACATTGGATTTGTATTGTGATTATCCAGCTTTTTCACACTCAGCATGATATACTTTTCCCTGTTTTACTAAGACTTCAAAACTGTAATTCAGTGTCAGTGTAATACTTTATAAAGTGGAGGTCCTGTAGTTAATTTAGCAATTTCCTGATTGTTGCGCATTTAGGTTGTTTCCAAATTTTCAACGCAAATGTTTCAATCAACATCTTTGTGCAGAAATCCTTTTTTCTATATACTGGCTTGTCAGAAGTGGAATTACTAGGAGAAACATTTTTAAAATTTCAAGACATATTGCTAAATTAATGTGATTTACTTTAATTCTAACTACAATTAGAAATTTAGGTTGATTTTAGGTTAGGAGATTGAGGTTGAGACAATTGTCTGGGCAGTGTAAGAGATCATACAAGTACTGCCTAATTTAAGAATGTTCCAGTTTTATGCACCATTCATGTATATGTATGGCATATCATGTATGGTATATAATATTGAATGAAGCTTGTGTCTCTTCTTCATATATAATTTTTCCATTTATAAATAGAAATAACTGTGTTCAGGTAGTTTGATATCCATTGCTTAGTAGTATTTTATCTTATAAGGCATTGTTAATTCTTACCTATGGTAATCACAAACACTTTTTAGAATTGCCAGTTTAGTACTTGGCCAAAAATTACAGCAAGACTTTGACAAATAATAGACTTTGTATATAATGTAAATTGTATTTTCTAACTTCTAATTATGTTGCACAAGTGTTCTGATTTTATTCCTTCTTAACTTTGTTAAAGCTTTTACCATGTTAGGTTTTTAAGTGTTTGTGGCTTCCTCTAGTCTCTATTTCCTTCTGGCTGGCATAACGTATTTTGCCTGCTTGGTATTATAGCACAGTTTGTAGCTCATAAATGCTCACAATTATTGATTACTGGTAGTAAGTTAACTAATTTCTTGCCAAAGATTTACATTTAAAATCCTATGCAGCATAATTTGCTTCTAATATATCATCGTGGGGGCTCCTGGGTAATGCAGTTGGTTAAGCATCTGACTCTTGGTTTCAGCTCAGGTCATGATCTCAGGGTCATGAGATTGAGCCCTGCTGAGCACAGAGTCTGCCTAAGATTCTCTTTCCCTCTTCCCCTTCTCCCCACACCCCGTGCACGTGTTTGCACTGTCTCTCAAGTAAGAATAAATAAATAAATCTTTTAAAAAAATTATCTCTCGAGGCGCTGGGTGGCTCAGTAGGTTAAGTGTCCGCCTTCGGCTCTGGTCATGATCTCAGGGTCCTGGGGTTGTGCGGTGTCAGGCGCCCTGCTTAGCAGGGAGTCTACTTCTCCGTTTCTCTTTGCCCCTCCTCACTGCTTGTGTGCTCTCTCTCTCTCTCTCAAATAAAAAAAAAAATCTTAAAAATCTATCATTGTGTAGGAAGGGGAAGAAAACTAGTATTTATTGATGACTTACTGCCAAGGACTAGGCCTGGCTTCCTCAATGTTATCTCATTTCATTACCATAAAACCCCTGTGAGGTAGAAGTTACTACTCTCATTTTACACATGAGCAGGTAGGCCCTGGTTAAAATACAAATCAGATCATATCACTCCTCTGCACAAAACTCTCTATTGCTGTGTTGTCTAATGCAATCGTCTTTAGCCCTATGTGCATTTGAAATGCAGTTTGTCTGAATTAAAATCTGCTGTAAATGTAATACACACTGGATATCTAAGACTTAGTATGAAAATAGAATGTAAAATATTTGGTTAGTAATTTTTTATGTTGATTGCATTTTGAAATGATAATATTTTGGGGGTTCCTGGGTGGCTCAGTCACTAAGTGTCTGCCTTTGGCTCAGGGCGTGATCCCAGAGTCCTGGGATCGAGCCCCACATCAGGCTCCTCCACTGGGAGTCTGCTTCTTCCTCTCCCACTCGCCCTGCTTGTGTTCCCTTTCTCTGTCAAATAAATAAATAAAATCTTTGAAATGATAATATTTTGGATCTATTGAGTTGCATAAGGTATGTTATTAAATTAATTTTACCTATTGCTTTTCCCTCTTTTTAAAAATGTGAATATTAGAAAAAGTTAAATTAGTGGCTCACGTTACCTTTCTGTCGTACAACACTGCTGTAGGGCTTTCCTGTCACTCAGGGTGGTCTGCAAAGCGGCGTAGCATCTGTTCTCTGTTACCTCTGATCTCCTCTCCTCTCCTCTTTGTTCCCTCCCCTCTGGTTACTCTGGCCTCCTCCTCCTTGAACACACCAGGCTCTCTGCACCCTCAGAGCCTTTGCCTTTTTTGTTCCCACTGCCCGATTGCTGTTCCCCCAGATATCTGCAGTATTTACCACCCCCTCCTCCTTCGGGCGTGTTTTAAAATCCTTCTTTCTGCATGAGGCCTAATTTGTCTGTCCTAACTAAAACTACAGGCTTTCCCTCCTTATTTTCCTTCTGAGTATTTAACACTAGGAATGCTCCCTATGTTACTTACTTATTGTCTCTTCCCTTTACTAGAATTTGAGCTCCATGAGGGCAGGAATTTCTGTCAGTTGTAGGGATTGCTTTATTCCCAGCATTTTATAGTGCCTGACACATATTGAGTGTTAACATTTGTGAAACTGAATGGAAAAGGATGGCAAGCTCTTGCATGACTACATTCCGTCAGAAGGCACAGACCTTTGGAATGGGGGGGGGGGTGCTCCTGGCAGTAGATGTTAGGAGAGGCCATGACAGTCCATTTGTAGAGGCTCTTGACAAGTCTGTGGTGGACTCGTGCCTCTACACGGCCTCTGGCGTGTGCTCTGCGGGCAGTGCTCACGTGCACAAAGCTGTCTTCGTTACTCGCCACTGCTCTCTTGTCTAGCAAGTCAAAAGGCAAGCCATCAGAATTTATTGTGCCAAGAAGGGCAACTCTTGTGTCTTACTCAGCTCAGGCTTTTAGAACAAAATACCCTCAGTTGGGTGACTTAAGCCACAGACATTTCTTTCTCGTGGTTCTGAAGGTGGGGGAAGTCCGAGAACAAATGCCAGCTGATTCAGTTCCTGGTGAGAGCCTTCTTCCTGGTTTACCAATTGGCCGTCTTCTTGCTGTGTCCTCACATGGTAAGAAGTGTCCTCTTCTTAGAAGGACAATAATCCCATCATACGGCTCTGCCCTTAGGACTTTATCTAACCCCCATTACATGCCAAAGGCCCTATCTCCCAACACTATCCCATTGGGGGATAGGGTTTTAATGCATGAATTTTAGGGAGACACAAACATTCAGTCCAAAACCTCCTACTAACTACTTCCATATACACATCTTTCTGGTTTTCTACAATGGAATGGTTCCAGGAGAGACGATGGAACACAATTCTTCCCGCCTCTACCTGTCCAACAAGGAGTGAACATTCAGAGGAGTGAGCAGTGGAAAGAGTAGTAGGAGATGAGATCAGAGAGGTTACGGTGACATGACAGTGTGAAATAACCCAGGGGAGGACATGGTGAGTGGTGCTGCCTTCCTTGAACCTGAGCCAGAAACTGTTCACCGGAAAGGGATTGTGGTTCTTGACAAGACTGATTTGAAAACTTCAATCTTTTACTTACAATTTTAGATGTCTGTTGTACCAGACTCAGTGGAGGCTTTGATCATTCCTTTTCAGTTACTTTTGTCAACTTTTTACTTGAATTTAAAATGTTAGTGGATCTCTGTTATTCTTTCTTCAGCTCTATTCTTCTCCATACAATCTCTGAGTGACTTCACCCTGCCTTTTGATCCCAGTTATTTATTACCTGCATTCTGATGTAATTCTCAAGTCTTTCTATTTAGCCCCAAATTTTCTCCTTACTTCTAGACCCTGCTTCTAACTGCTCATTCAGGATATAATTTCAGGTAGCATGATTTAAAAATTAAAACTCGTATTTTCTCCCTAACATGCTGCTTTCTCTTTTATGCATTTATTTCTTCATTTGTTGAGCACCTACTATGTTACAAATATTAAGGACACACTAGCAGACAAGTCAGACATCATTGCTGTCACTTCATGGAGAATGCAGACGAATAGAATGGGCCATTACAATACAGTATATTACAGGAGGATTGTAGGGTGCTGTGGGAACACCTGGGGGAGAGACTTAAGCCAGACTTGGGGCTAAGGAAGCTACTGGGAAGAAGTGGCGTCTAAACTGAGACCTGAAAGATGAGCAAGGAATAGTTAGACAAAGTAGTCAAAGCTGGAAGGGAAGAACAGGGAATGGGAGAATAGAGTATGATTCAGGAGGGAACAGCATATGTGAAGGCCAGAAGCAAGAGAAAAAAGGCCACTAAGGGAAGAGAAGTCATTCCCTATGGCAGAATTAAAGTCACCAGACTAGCTCTGATTCCCAGAACTAGTACTGGTAGGATTGGGATTCAACCCAGGCTTTTACATTTGTGATCAGGGGCTCTGGACCACACGCCACTGTCTCCCTGTGTTTCCTTTCTCAGGGATCTCAGCATCCGTTCAGTTTGCTCTGCGACAGTCCCCCAGGAAGCATCCTCTACTCCGTTATCTTCCACATCTAGTTGGTTAATGAGTCTTATTGTTTCTTTCCTCTAAATAATCATTCCTTTCTCTTCAACCAAACTTACTTAACTCAAGCCCTTACCAATCTCTAGCCTGCGCTGTGTTCTGATTGGTCTCTCCGATTTTAATGCTGCCGTTTTTCCAGTTGATCCTTGACACTACTGCCAAGGTGATGCTACCCACATGCAGGTCTGATCATTTCAACCTGAATTCTTTCTCCGGCTTTCACAGCTATAAGATCAAGTCCAGAGTCCTTAGCACGGTCCAGAAAATCTTTTCAAGCTTTCCAGCTAACCTTCTGCCATATACATATGCATTAAATAACTCTAAAGATAATCACAGCGGTACATACTCTCCAATCTGGAATGTCCCACTCATTCTCATGGCTTATGCCAATGCTAAAACCTTTCCTAAAGAATTCAAGAGTTAAATATAAGAAAACAATAATTACTGCATTTTCCTACACTGTATGCCAAACTTTGGAACAAAAATACAGTTTCTTATTTTGTATTTAAGTATTACCTGGAGCTTCTAAAAGTTATAAGTGACTGGTCAACTCTATTTTTCAATAAACCTCATCCTCAGAAATCTAGGCTTCAGTGGGCTCTTACGATTTAAAGATGCAACTTTTTAACTATATAAGTATATCACTTTCCCAGATATTTGTAGTTAGGTGTCTTTTAATGTATTCTTTAGATTCAATAACTATTTTGTATCATTCAAGCTAATCAGCCCTAAAACCTGATTTCTTCACCTACTCTTAGTTTACTTCATTTAACAGATACATATTTCTTAGTATGTAATGTTACCGAAATAATATAGGCCAGACTGCAGAGAAAGTCTTAGAGAGTTATTTCTTTAAATGTAGTTTTTAAAAATACATTTATGCATATACTTAGAACTTAGCTGCTAATGTGTCACAACGCTTTAATGGTCGATTTGAGGGGTGCCTAGGTGGCTCAGTCTGTTAAGTGTCTGCCTTTGGCTCAGGTCATGATCCCAGGGTCCTAGGATTGAGTCCCACATTGGGCTCCCTGCTCAGCAGGGAGTCTGCTTCTTCCTCTCCCTCTGCCTCTCTCCCCAGCTTGCACTCTCTCTCTCAAATAGGTAAATAAAATCTTTAAAAAAAAAAATGGTCGATTCAAACAGTTTATAAATATGCACTTCTTAAATTCCTAACATTGTTAAGAGTTATTTTTATTTCAAATAGTTTCAACTTTAAAAAACTGACTCTTTAAATTCATTGTTATAGTTCAAGAAGCTTCCTGGAATTATTAAATTTTTATGAAGGTTTTAAAGGTGAGGGGTGAGACAAATGGACTTAGACCAAAGAAATATATGTGAAAAGTTATTTTTCATGTAAGTCATATTTAATATTTCCTAAACCACATAAAATTGAGAAATAATGAATTTAAGAAGTAGGGAAGAATTTAAACCATAAGACATTACACTGTTAAAATTAAGACAGTTGCTACTCAGTGTAAATTTGTGAAGACTGACTGAGAGCCCAGCTAACTTTTGGTTGGGAATTTCAGTGTACCTTGTAATTCTATTTTAAAAACTTGATTCTTTGAATTATAGAAGTAGTAGAACTAGTACTTATAGATTATTTTAACACTTCTAGATATTCAGGTTTAACTAAAAAATATTTAAAATGAATTATCTGGTGATGCCATTAAAAGTAAACTTATCCTTCAGACTTCATATTTTTTTAAGTTGTGAGAAAACTTTTTTTCTGACTTCCCGTTCCTGCTGTGATCTCTTGGGAGGTATGCTTCAAATAATAGGTGGTTCAATTTTTTGAAATATTGGTAGTGATAACTATCTTTATGGAGAACTTAAATAGTGTGCTTAGTAATGCACAAAACATCCTGTACATCCTCTGGCAGAAAGAAATTAGAGAGTTCAAATAATTTGACAATTTGAGTAGCTGAATGAATAAAAAATGCAAATGAACTCAAGAGTCAGCAAGGGCAATGGAATAAGTTTTGGAATGAAAATATTAACACATTTCTGTTTAAAGAGATGCAACGAAGAGTGATGATTGTTACCGATTAAATTCATATTGAAGTCCTAACCTTTGGTCCCTAAGTGACCTTATTTGACAATAGAATCATTGTAGATATAATTAGTTAAGATAAGGCCACACTGGAGTGGCATGGGCCACTAATCCACTATGACTTGTGTCCTTATAATAAGGGGAAATTAAAACATAGACACACATACGGGGAGAATGCCCTGTGAACTTGAAGACAGCCATCTGTAAGCCAAGGAGGAAAGCCTGGAACTGATCCTTCTCTCCGAGCTCTCAGAAGGAACCAGCCATGCCACCATCTTCATTTTGGACTTCTAGCCTCCAGAACTGCTTGATAATAAATTTCTGTTGTTTAAGCCACCCACTTTGTAGTACCTTGTTATGGTAGGCCTAGCAAACTAATATAGTGGTTTTACAAGGTAAAGTATCAATTTTCTTTGTATAGAGTAGAACAGAAAAGGTTGTAGAATCTGTTTAAACAAAAGATGAACATGATCTGTAATATTAATAGATGCTAGAATAAATGTGGTATAGTAGATATCCCAGTATTAGCTCTCTAGTACTGAGAAACACTTAATTTTCACTGTGCACAGGTTGAGGCTGAGCCACTCTTGATACTGAAGCAAAAGAAACTAGGAAATCCTGCAAAATAGTCTGTGGAGAATGTTCTGCAGATCAAAAGGTTAGAAAACCTACCCAAAGGCAAAGTTAGGGGACTTGAATCATAGAAAATCCTCATTAATTTAGACTCTAGGCATTTGGAACTTTTGATAATTCATTGAATTTTACTTTACACATATTAGTAACATTATTAGAGGAAGATGATATTTTTAAAGAGATTTATTTATTTGCTTTAGAGAGAGAGTGTGGGAGTGAGTGGGGGAGGGGCAGAGGGAAAGGAAGAGAGAATCTTAAGTAGACTTGCCACTGAGTGTAGAGCCTGATGTGGGGCTCCATCCCAGGAGCCCGAGATCATGGCTTGAGCCAAAATCAAGAGTCGGCCAAAATCAAGAGTTGGGTGCTTAACCAACTGAGCCACCCAGGTGCCCCTAGAGGAAGAATATTTAGATGACATAAGAATAGACTATTTTCAAGCATTTTTTCCAGTGTCTTGCTTTTTAAATTGTAGTATGAACACTTATCATGAGATCTGGCCTCTTAACAGGTATTCAGTGTACAATACAGTATCGTCGTCCCTAGGCACAATGTTGTATGTCAGATCTCTAGAACTTACTCATCTTGCATCACTGAAATTTCATACATGTTGATTAGCAACTCTCTGTTCTCCCCTCCCCACTGGCAACCACCACACTAATCTTTGCTTCTATGAGTTTGACTATTTTAGATTCCTCATATAGGTGGAATTGTGGTATTTGAACTTACATGATTAGCCGATTTCATTTAGCATAATGTCTTCAAGGTTCACCCATGTTGTTGCATATTGCAGAATTTCTTTTTTAAGGCTAAATAATATTCCACTGTATGTATACATCCTCTTTTATTTATCTGTCAGTGCACATTGTTTCTACATGCTGGCTATTGTGATTAGCACTAAACTGAGCATGGGAGTACTAGCATCTCTTCAGGTTCCTGATTTCAGTGCTGTTGGATAAATACTCAGAAGTGGAACTGTGGGGTCATATGGTAATTCTGCTTTTAATTTTTTGAGGAATCTCTCTACTGTTTTCCTTCACAGCTGCAATATTTTGCTTTCCCACTAACTGTGTACGAGGGTTCCAATTTTGCCACATCCTCACCAATACTTGTGGCCTGTTGTTTTTTAATAATGGCCACCCTAACATGTATGAAGTGATATTTTATTGTGGTTTTAATTTGCATTTCTCTGATGCTTAGTGACATTGAACAACTTTTCTTAAACCCGTTGACCATTTGTATATCTTCTTTGGAGAAATATCTGTTCAAATCTTTAACCAATTTTTTAATTGGATCTCTAGGGTTTTTTGCTCTTGAGTTGTAGGAGTTTCTTATGTATTTTGGAAATTAACCCTTTATCAAATATATAGTTTGCAAATATTCTCTCCCATTCTGTAGGTTGGCTTTTCACTATGTTGATTGTTTTGTTGTGCAGAAGCTTTTTAGTTTGACGTAGTCCCACTTGCCTATTTTGCTTTTGTTGCCTGTGCTTTTGGTGTCATATCCATGAAATCATTGCCAAAACTAATGTCTGAAGGTTTTTCAAGTATTTAAGTCTTTCCTACATTACGGTAGATTTTTGTGTATGGTATAAGATAAAGATCCACTTTCATTCTTGTGCATGTGGATTTTCAGTTTTTCTGGGACCATTTGTTAAAGAGACTTTTTCCCAACTGTGTATTCCTGGCACCCTTGTCAAAGATCAGTTGACCATATGTGCATAGATTGATTTCTGGGCTCTGTATTCTGTTTCATTGGTCTATATGTCTATCTTTATGCCAATATCATACTGTTTTAATTACAAAAGACCCCAAATACCTAAAACAAACTTGAAAAAGAAGAACAAAGCTGATCATACTTCCTGATTTCAAAATGCATTACAAAAATATATATTATGAAGCTAAAACATCTTCCAGTATCTTAAAGCATAACTTTACTTTTATGAAAAACTGTTATCATGAGTTCTAGTTATCATTGGGTTAATGGAGGTGACCTAAATCCTAATCTTTTTATGTGTCCTCCGCCCAAAGCCTGTTAATTGAAAAAGGAGCACAAGTAAACCATTCATGAAGTTGTTCTTTTAGCATTAGTAGGAGACCAAGATACTACAAACCTCACATTATCTATAAGTAGAAAAATAAACAGCAAATTTCAGAGTTCCTTTTGCTCCTGCAAGAACTCTCTAAAGAGGCATCTTTAGAATCTCTGGAAAAGAGGAGAGGGGATTAGGAGGTGTAGAAGTACAGTAGCCTTGGCAAAACATTGCTTCTGGAGGAGAAGGAAATAAAAGGTGTAGTTGAGATGTCCCTCTGATACCTGGAGGTGAAGAGAAAGAAGGAAGTAAGGGGTGAGGGGTAGGGTGTGGGTAGAGAATTGAATATCCTGCAGAAATGAAAGAGAACCAGAGACATACCAATTACTCCCTGTAACCCCAGTAAGTCAGCATCATCCCTTAGAGAAACTGAACTTTCCTATGCCAACAGAAGGCACTACTCTCAAATTAGGATCCCTGTCCATGAACTGCCTAGCAGTAGGAAAAATCATAAATAATAAAGTACAAGGTGTTCAAGGGAGAACATATTGAAATGAAAATTTAATAGACTCATTTAATTTCAAAGGAGAATTTAAATGAGGTAAAGGAAGACATCAAAAGGGTCAAAGAGAAAGTGGCTGAAATGGAAGACAGGCAAAGGAGATCTGACATATAATTGGAATCTCTAAAGAAGAAAAACAAAATATTTGAACTAAACAAATATTCAGAGCTATAATCCAAGAAAAATTTCCAGAAATGAGAGAAAACCTAAATCTACATATCAACCAGGCCCACTGTGTCCCTGGGAAAATTGACTCAGAATGCTTAAACCCAAGACATATCATAGTAAAACCATTAGATCTTAAAGAAAAATTCCTCAGGATCTCAAGCAAAAAGGACACAGTATGTTATGGCTGAGAAAATTAGTTTGGCATCAGACTTCTCAAGAGTAGCTTATATATCAAGGCAAGAGTGGAACAGCATTTTCAAGAAACTCAAGGATAGAGGGTGTGAGTCAAAGGTGTTCTGTCTAGCTGTCCTTCATATCGAGGCTATGGAAAAACAGTTTAAAGCATGTGAGAACTTAGGGAGGTTCTGTGCCCATAAGCCCATCCTCAAGAATCTACTAGAGCAGTAGTTCTCAAAGTGTGGTTCCCCGACCAGCAACGTCAGAATCACCTGAGAACTCAGAAATGCATATTCTCAGGCCCAGCACAGGCCTGTTGAATCAGAGGCTTCGGGGCGAGGTACATCAGTTTGTATTTCATCAAGTCCTACAGGTCATTGTGATGCATAGTCCACAAGAGAATGAACTTCTTCCAGCCAAGGGATGACTGAGAACACTTTGGCAGAGGACTGATAGCAAGTATTTAATATACTGATTGTAGATATAAGTCGAAGACCTGGGTGGAGACATGATTGGAATAACAGTGTGTAAAGCATCATGTATATTGCCAGAATAAAGCACAACTAAAAAATCTGAGAGAGTAGAAGAAAGGCATTTCTTGGGGGTGGGGAACAGTGTGGTTTTCTGGGAAATAAATAAATAAATGGCAAAAGTAGAATAAGACCATTAATTAGTATATACTAGTAGGTGGAATTCAGAGGATACCATTTTTTAAAAGATTTATTTTTTTTTATTTTAGAGAGGGGGGAGGGGCCAAGGGAAAGAGGGAATCTCAAAACAGACTCCCTGCTGAGCATGGATCCCAACGCGGGGCTCGATCTCATGACATTGAGATCATGACCTGAGCCGAAATCAAGAGTTGAACACTTAACCAACTGAGCCACCGAGGTGCCCCCAGAGGATATCTGACAAAACTGACAAACAAGATAGTAAAAGATTAAGGAAGAAAAAAAGGAGGATTAAGGGCATCATAAAAGATACAATGGCAAAGGTCACCAGTAGAATAACTCAACTAAATCCAATAAATGAGCCTGTGCTGAAAACAATTTCTGAGAGAACTTTGTTGGTACAATTGATGATATTAGAATACGGAACATAGATTAACATATTGCATCAACATTAAACTGAGTTTGTTGACTGTGATATGAATATTCAAGAACTTCTTGTTCTTAGAGAGTATATGCCGACTATAGGGTAAAGTGGTATGATACATGTAACCTACTCTCAGATAGTACAGAAAGTGATACACATTTGAGAGAGAAAAGGCAAACATGGCAAAATGTTCAAAATTGCTAAGTCTGTAAAGGATACATAGGAATTTTTTTGTACTCTTCTTACAAATTTAATATAAATTTATAATTATTCCAAAATAAAAAGTTTTAAGAAATTATATGTCAATCAGTCATTCCTAACTATTTAGGTTACCCCAGTTGTCTGGTTCGTAGGTTTATTGTATGTATTTGAACGGAACAATCTTTCACTTCTTTAAGATATCCTGTACTTCAAACCTTGCTAATGCATGTCGGTCATCTCAATAAATTTGAGTTTAGTGAATTTTACTAGAACGAGGCAGACAGTAATGACTAATGTCATTGTCAATCTTGCTAAAAACTGTTAGATATAAGAATACATTTGGGGGGGGGGTGCCTGGATGGCTTGTTGATTAAGCATCTGACACTTGATTTCAGCTCCTGTCATAATCTCAGGGTCATGAGATCGAGCCCTGTGTTGGGCTCCATGTTGGGCATGGAGCCTGCTTAAGATTCTCTCTCTCCCTCTCCCTCTGCCCCTCCCCTCACCCCTGCTATAATTTTCTTAAAGTATTTAAAAATATGATTACTATTTATGTATACAGTATGATTGAAGCTAAAAGAGGTAAAAAATTCATTTGATTATTCACATTTTAAAAAAGATTTTATTGATTTATTTGACAGAGAGAGAGCGAGAGCACAAGCAGGGGGAGTGGCAGACAGAGGGAGAGGGAGAATTAGGCGCCCTGCTGAGCAAGGAGCCCGGTGTGGGCTCAATCCTAGAACCCTGGAATCATGACCCCAGCCAAAGGCAGACGCTTAACCGACTGAGCCAACCAGGTGCCCCAATTATTCACATTTTTTATCTCATAACTCTGTGATCATATGCCAAAACCTCATGTAGACAAAACAAAAAGTTTTCCATTGAATACTTAAGCTTTGCACTTTGCACTGCTTTGTCCAAACAAAATAACCAGCAAGTAAGTCTAGTTGATTTTTAAATACACTAGAACTCAGAGTATTAATGTGAATTACCTTAGAGTGGAGATAGTAAAGGTAAGTACAAGTGGTATGTCCTTCTTTTAAAAAATTCATTTATACCAGCTTTAACTCAGCGTTAAAAATCATAGTGAAGTACTTTTTCTTTTTGAAGATATGGATGTAATGAGGCCCTTAATAAATGAGCAGAATTTTGATGGGACATCAGATGAAGAGCATGAGCAAGAGCTGCTTCCTGCTCAGAAGCATTACCAGCTCGATGATCAAGAGGGCATTTCGTAAGTGTTACGGGTTATATGTCTCCTTTTCATTTAGTTATATTTTGTAATCTTCTGTAGGTAAAGCACTTTTCTAGATACTGCAGAAGACACACAGATGAGTAAGACATTGTCCCTACCCTCAAGGTATTTATAGTCCATCTGGGAAAGAAAAAATGCATCTAAAATAGAGAGCAGCGTGTGGGAATTGCTGCAGTGATGGTCCCGTGCTGGGGATCTGGCAAGAAGGGAGATCTGATTGAAAAGAATAGAAATTTTAAGAGCTGTGGCTTCTGAAATGGTTAGGAGGTAGACAGTGTGAGGTAGTAAACACTTCTTGATGCTGAGTGAATGGTATGAAACAAAGTCATGGTGGTGGGAAGGTAATGGACCCTTGTAGAACCGTTTTTGTTATTTTGTCATCATTAATAGATTTGAATACATTCTTACTCTAATAGTAACTTAACAGTTAAGCAAAGTTACATTTTAGTTGATCAGAAAAGAATAGTATAAACTAAAAAACTTAGGCAAGCATGTTTCATAAGTTTAAAATTTGGGCTATTCTTCCTAGTTTAATTTATTTTTCCTTGGTCAGGAGACTGCCTTCAAATGCCTCTTGGAAACTTAGGTGAAATTCCTTAAGGAGTACATGATGTCTAAACATTAATTAGTATTTATCTTACCTGTTGATACATGTAGTTATAGAACTTGTGTGCTTTTTCTTTTAATTAACTTCCTGTTAGGTTGATAATCATAGATCAAATGTGTTTAGTACCATGATTACATAGACAGGGTCAATAAATTGCTCTGTCTTAACAGCCATATATAATCTTCAACATTCTTCTGAATGTCATAGCAGCCAGGGATTTTATGAGAAAATTACCTTTTCTGTATTTCTTTAGTATGTACAAAAATACTTTCACTTAATATCTCATTTAATCTCCTTAATAATTCTCTATATTCTCCTTTTAAGGCAAAAGTAGCACATGAACCAATATGACCTCTGGCCTATTCCAACTTCGGTTGAGTGGAAATGTTATCTGATTCCTTGCCTAGATTAATTTTCAGTTCCCTTCTAATGCTAAAACCATGATCATGTGATTTTTATTAGCTTTTTTCCTAAAATCTTGCAACTTTTACTTTTCAGATTTGTGCAAACTCTTATGCATCTTCTTAAAGGAAATATTGGAACTGGCCTTTTAGGACTTCCACTGGCAATAAAAAATGCAGGCATAGTGGTAAGTCTTATCTTTGTGAACTCTAGCTAAATTACAGTTACAGTCTTAATTATAGCAAAAATTACAAGCTAACATCTGGCCTAGTCACATATAACCTGACCAGGTGACAATGAGATTGTACTGATAAGATTGTGTGAACAATGATAGTAGCATTTAACAAAAATGAGAATTAATTACTCTTTTCATTTCTGTTTAATTACTTAACTTTCTTTTTAATTACTTCACTTTCAAATACTTTGCAGAAAGTTATTTGACAGAAAGATCCTAAAATAGTATTCAATTTTTCCAAGTATGGTTATATCTGATTATTCTTCTGGATTTTCAGGGATGTAAGCAATGTACTCATATCAACAAATATATTTATAGAGTAGATTATTTGTATTGGTGAAATTTTATGGTTTTTTAGATTCAGAATAAAATATGTGGTTTTCAGATTTAAAAAGTAGTAGTAAAGAAAAGGACTAACAATATCGTTTGAAAACAAATGTGCAAAATGTTGTTAGAACCAGTTACTGTCATTACAGAGAATCTCGGTAAGGGAGAATTCACTTATGAAGTAATGAAATTATATTTAACCTTTTTTATTTTTTTACTTTTTGAAAAGATTCTATTTATTTGAGAGAGAGAGCGAGAGAGAGCACGAGTGGAGGGAGAGGCAGAGGAGAGGGAAAAGCAGACTCCGCTGAGCAGGGAGCTGAATGTGGGGCTTAATCCCAGGACCCTGAGATCATGACCTGAGCCAAAGATAGATGTTTAACTGACTGAGCACCCAGGCACCCCTATTTAACCTTTTATTAGAGGTTTAAAACCTTATCAGTTTTCTAAGAACAGTTTTAACTACCCTCTTTCTCTGCATTTGACTTGCCCACCCTAATTTAGAGAAACGTAAACATTTCTGATTATAGTAATAAATTTTGACAATATTTTGTCTGGGTCTCAATAATCCAGGCATTACTTTAATTTTAGCAAACAAATACTTGAAAGTTTTTATGTACCACTTTTTCGAATCATCTTTTTCTAGGCATACTTCCACATACATAGCAAGTGCTCAACAATCACAGTCTCAGATTAGTATAGTGCTTTTTAGTAATTCAGACAATGATTCATAGTTGCATTTAATTATCATGGTGGGACACTGATAGTCATAGACTTGCCATCCGATGTTAAATGTGATGTATTCTGTCCTGTCTTATTGCACGGCTATACTCTATGTTCATAGGTTTGGCTTAGCAAGCCGATGAGATGGAGTCCCGTGTGCTTAAGTATTGCTGAAATTCTTTCAGTATCAAGTTTATGAATCTTTCTGTGTGCAAATGACTAATCATTTTGTCCATTTGTCCAGTTTGATTCACACAAATGAGTAGTCCATTGTCTCATTGCTTATAAGACAACTTAATTTTTGTTGAACTTAAATATTTAATCCTATACGTTTTTCCCTCCACAGCTTGGACCAATCAGCCTTGTGTTTATAGGAATTATTTCTGTTCACTGTATGCACATTTTGGTACGGTGCAGTCACTTTCTGTGTCAGAGGTAAATGAGGATTTGTTAAGTGTATTCTGTTTATTTTAAAGTTACGTATTTATTTAAAGCATCAGATAGTCTTAACTGTGTTTTGCAACTAACAATTTTATTTCCTCTAATTTGTTATATAGGCAAGTCTAAAATAATGAATATGGAAAAAGATATTTCCTGTGATTGAAATCTGGTCAGAATATATTTACTTCTTTTAAAATATAGCCCTATTAGTGAAGGATGGTTTCTTTCCATGTAAATTTAAAAAATCAGGAAAGAAAGAAATGGGGGGAAATGGAGGCCACAGCACGACTTTTAGTTATAGAGTAACAGTCTTCAGTTTGTTAGGAATTCATTTTAGGGGATGATGCCTTAGGTGTTTTTTGCTAATAGGTGGGTTGTCAGTAAAATAGTAAATAGTAAAATAATATTCTTTTTCCATGTGTATCAGAAATGTTTCTACTGCACAGTGGACTATTTAAAAAATAAATATTGCCTATTCTAGTAAACTAATATTCTAATCTTAACTCCATTTGTTATTGTTGTTAAATGTTCTTAAAACTTTGGGCAAGTCATTTATGATCTTTAAATACCAATGATACTTGAAAAAAAAGTGGGAAAGAGAACAAGGGGAAATAATGCCTATCTCATGTGGCTGAGTATTAGGTAAGATAGTTTATGTGTAAATATGCTGTAAAGCCCTGTGCAGATGTAAAAAATAATGCCCTTCTAAGAATAAATAATTTAGGCATGAAAAATATAGTTGATGTTTTTCAGGATTGAAATATTTACATATTTAAATCAGTGAAGCACAAACATTATATCATATCACTTCTACAAATATGTAAACTTTAACAGTAGGTAAAAACTAATATGTTGGTAAAAAGAACAGATTTAAAATTGCATGAGACGTATCTTAAGAGTATGCAGATCTTGAAATTTCAGGAACTCCTCTGTCAGTGTGTAGCCTTGCGTTTATTAATTCCTATTTATTTGATGTTCTTTTTAAGGGTTGGATTTATGGACCAGCTTCACAATTTTCCTTTTTCATATGTATGTATGTCCTTGAATTACAGGTTTAAAAAGTCAACATTAGGTTATAGTGACACTGTGAGTTTTGCTATGGAAGTAAGTCCTTGGAGCTGTCTTCAGAAGCAAGCAGCGTGGGGACGGTAAGCACTTGCTGTGTTATTAATATCTGATTACAGAAATCACATTTCTTTTTAAGTATTTTAATTTGACAAGATACATGAGTAGAAGTATGATAAAGCTGGGGGAATAAACATAATCTTTAGAGTTACACAGACTTGGATTCAAATCTCAACTCTACCATTTTTCAGTTTTATGACCTGAGTCAAAAGATTAAGCATTTTGTTTTAATTTTCTCACCATCAGATGAGTTTATGGTGATACTTACTTCACAGGATTACTATAGTAGTTGAAATAAAATGATATTTATAAAGCATCTGGGTAACCTATGATGTTATTATGTTAATATTTAAGGAAAGGAGAAAAAGCAAGAAAAATGTTGCAATCTCATTACTTTAGACAAAATTGTGGTGTTTAGCTACATGCTCATAGAATATATGGAGTGCGTATTTTAATACAATCTTAATTTTGTTAACTTATTGTTTAAATGTAACTTTATCATTGGTAGCCATGACTGATCAAAGCCAGATGAATACAGGACTGGAAAAATAAGCATAGGTAATCAACAAAATGCTCACTCTGGTACAAGTGATATGTGCAGTGGAAATTAAAAGAAGAAAAAAAAACAGTGCTAGTAGAGTTTATGGTTAAATATGGCTTTCCTGGGGATTTGTAAGAAGTTAGATTTGTTTATGAGCTGCTCAGAGTTCCTGATATGCCAAGTAGAAGAAGGAAGAGAGCAGCCTACTGTCCTGGGATTTGCCCCAGAACCCTATGTTCTTCCTCCATCTACCCCAGAGTAGAGGCAGCTTCGTTGATTTTTTTCTATCAAGAAGAATGACTTTTGGGTAGATGTGGCTGGAATGATTATTGGTAGGGTACTAAAATTCAAGGTGGATGAAAAGATCTTCAGGGAATACTTAAACGTAATTCTTCAGAGAGAAGAGACTGAATTCATTGCAGGGTACCAAGATTATTTACAGGTGAGATCCCTGAAGAGCTATGAGAGCTATAGTTATGACGAGAATGGAGATAGGCAAGGGCCCTTCCAATTTCAGATGAGAGAAGGAAGGTGTGTAGATTTGTAGACCAGGTTGTTGGACAGCTGACGTCGATGGTCAAATAAAAACTATAAAAACTAAAAACTATAATGAATTAGTAGGTGCATGCTGTTGTAATCACTCACTGTTTTCCAAACAAAATAGAGAAATATGGGCTGCATATTAATAACATGTAGGCAGATCTATAACCTGATTAACTACCATACCCAAACTACGCTAATTTGGTGACATCACCTTTCCACTTCTGTACACTGTTTTATGTAGCTAGAATTTTCTTAAGTATCTTATTAGACGATAAGAACAGAGCTAAACTACTGGAGGGGTCTTTGGTCTTATAATTTAGGGCTGTGTCCCCAGTCCTCTCCCATTTCATGTTATTAGTGATTTGAATAGTGGAGGGCATGCTCACTCATCATATTTGCAAATGACATGAAGCCAGGAGGGCTGGAAAATACACTGGGTTAATCAGAAAAAGATCTCGAGATGTAGGAGAGATGGGCTTAATCTAAAAGAGGACATGTTTTCATGATATTGTTTTATAAGCAGATACTCAGAATTTCAGAAGTAAGTGATAGGGAAATTTTGGGCTTTTAACTTAATGGAACATCTTTTTGCTCAATAATAATTCTAGTGACATGCTGATCATAAATGTGTGCTGTTTGTAGAAAATACACATTTTGTTTATTTCTTATTTTAAGGAAGTGAAAAGAATATAAGCTATAATTAAATGTTTTAAAATAGTTTAAAAAGAAAAATATATTGATATATTAGCACCTCTTATCAGTACTTACTTGTGGGTATCTCTTTTCAGGAGTGTGGTTGACTTTTTTCTGGTGATAACACAGCTGGGATTCTGTAGTGTTTATATTGTCTTCTTAGCTGAAAATGTAAAACAAGTAAGTATTTTTTCTGCAGTTATTGAGATCAGTTTCTTCCACTTCCATAGTTATGGGATCGTTATCTCCTCTGAACAAGCCATGGTTGAACATGGAAATGTGTTCCTTTCCTAAAACATGTTCCTTTGTAAATTTTCCTTTAGTCTTCTTTTTTGTAAGTTGGATTTTCTGCTACTATTGTTGGTTTTACTTTTCTTGCCATATAAATCAGTAATGTTTGTTCTGTCAGATCTGAACTGGACATAATTTAACTGTCTCTTAGGTACTTGAAATTTAGGTCTCAAAAGCAGAAACACAGATGTTTGGGGAGCATATTTTTAAACTGATTTTTCATAAATAAATGTATAAGGCTTTAGCCAGCAACCTAAAAAGTGAAGTAAAAAGTGGTTATTACTAAAATCCAGTAATTATTGCTATTGTCTAAAAAGATACTGTGTCCAAAAATGTGCAGTGTTCTGTAATTCTCTCCATACTTTAAGGATTTGCTTTAACAGGAAGTGGTTTGCAGTCTTGGTAGAGACTGACTGTCAATTTGAACAAACATGCAAAGCACTGAAATAAAAAAGCTCTCCTATCAAAGCAACGCTGAAACATTTCTTTATGCGCTCTGGCTTGTAACTAGTACATTACGCCCTGTTCTTCTTTAATCATTATTTTAATCAATAACATTTATTAACTATCCACATGTGCATTGTGCAATATTAGACATTTTACATAGTAATATATAGTACTTGTAGGTATTTTAATGCAAAATGATGTGAATATGTTTTCTAAAGAATCTATATGTATATCTATAAGTATATATTTGGCTCACTTTTTCAAGTATAAAAGTATGCTTTATTTTATATTTAGACCAGGAATGGCAAACTTTTTCTGGAAAGGGCCAGATAATAAATATTTTCAGTTTTGCAGGCCCTATGGTCTTCTTCCCAACTTAGCCATAGATAATAATATATTAACAAATATATATGGTAATAATATTCCAATAAAATTATATTTGCATAATTAGGTGGTAGGCTGAATTTGGTGTATGGGCCATAATTTGCTAAGGCCCCTAGCTTAGAATTTTTAATGTTGGAAATGCTCATTGAGTCAACCCTTCTTTATAAATAAGAGAGTTGATGCTTTCATTAGCATTACTCAGTATAGATATATGCTTTTGATTTACAAGTATTTAATCCACAAATTGCATATTCTTTGGACTATTAACTCAGTCAAGGGGCTATCTGTTATTAAGAACTGATAAGACACACCATTTTACCAGTCATTTATGTAGAAGACAGTGGAAATGATTCCTTTTTAGGATTATACAACTTGGTAGTAATATATCTTTTCTAATATCTCCTAAGAGGGCTACCAAAAAGTTTGATTTGAGTTTATGGATAATGCTAATAATGCCTTATAATCTTACGTTAGTAAAGCATGACATTTTTCATTTAGTCTTTTCAACTGCTCTGTAATGTACAACGCTCATTTTTTGAATGTGTAAATTGACTCTCACAAAGCATGAGCAGTGTGCCCTAAGTCATGTGAATTAAGCTGAGACCTAGGTCCGTGACCCAGCTGCCACCCAGTATATAAATTAATTGCTTATCACTGGACAGGATCTTGTCTAATTTTAGCTGTGTGTGTGCGTATGACATAATAGATGTCTATAAGCTTAGGGTGGATGACTTTTTCCTGCAAAATATTATCAGTTGCTTCCAAAGTTGATTGGAAGAATGTAACTTATTTGCACATATTCTAAGAAGACCAGGGAGAAAAAGTCACTTTCTGGGAGGTAAAGAGAGTGCCTGCTGTAGATAGAAGAATGAAAGTCTTTTTGAGGTATAAAACGCCAACATGGAAAAAGATACTCAGACTTGAGGAAAGTTGAAAGCAATACTGAACACCTCACCTCGGCAGAGCAGACAGATGGGCAGTGAAACGGCAGGGTCAGAGATGTTCACTCCCACATTTTATAGCAGTCTCCAATGGTAGACACACTGATTATACCTTGCCAATTACTACTACTGCTAGAGTTAAAAACTTTAAGTTTATTACCACATTAATCTATATAAAATCAAAGGTGCAATATTTTATTAAATCAAAGAAGTAGGGTTTAGTTGCCGCTCAGATGTGTAAACCTCCTGCCCTGTAACTGCCAAGGGCTGTTCGTGGTCCCATTAAGTCATTGTGAGCATTAGGCTGGGGCAAACGGATGCGTAGTGCCTCCAAGGATTCTAGCCCATCGTGGTTATAGTAGCTCCTTTCTGTTCTTATTCTAATTACTCTAGAAAATTTCAGATGGATAAAATGGTATATATGGGCATGGAGAGTGGGGAAGGGATATTACATTAACAGGAAAAAATATATGCTGATACCTAAGACCATAGATTTTAGAGACAGAAGATCCAATTTCAAATCCCTACTCTCTCAGTTTTAAATCACACATTGGACAAAATCTTATCCCTGGTCAAGCCTCAGTTTCCTTATTTATAAAATGGGAATAGCAACAAAATCTCCCATTGTACCTCCTAAACTTACTCTGAGTCTCAGCTGAGAAAAGGTTTGTGAAAGCCTTTGCAAAATGTAAAGTAGTATACAAATATAGGGTGTTAAGGCTTTAATTCTGCATTTATTTTAGCTTTGCTAAAGAACACAATCTGCCTTTGGACTTTTAACCATTAGATTACTGAATCATTGAAAACTAATAAGTAGTAGATGTTAGTAAATATAAGTTTTAAATGGAAACAACTGAATTTAGTAATTTTATTTTATAATATTTATTTCAGTGTTTTGCATTTTGGTAAACATGTGAGATCATAGGAAGTCCTATTAGATAGCCAATATCTGTCTCTAGAGGGCACCAAAGGACTCAAATGTTTACCTGAATCTTGCTCTGGGTATGTATCCGCACTTTATTTTATTTTTTAATCCTGACAATTTTTATAACCATCTTTCTGCCAAAGAATACTAAATTATTATAGATATTTGTGGTAGAATTAATTTCATATTCCCAACCATCTCACCATTCAAACTACCCATTTTAAAATTGGTAATGTAACTGATTTTCTCTTGCCAGGTATCCTTGTTAGACCTTAATTTTGATCATTGTCTAATCTGATTATTGGCGGTACTTCTTGGATGCAGAAGCATTTGGCTATAAATAAATTTAGTTACTGGGAAAATTGAGTCAACAATATATATATATTTTTAAAAACCAAGTAACGTGAATTACCAATCTTGCTTCTATTTCAAGTTATAAAATATAAAATATAAAGTTGTGATGGCCAGTTATAAGAGAAACGTGAGGTATGCATTTCTTAAATGGTTTGTGGTGTAACCTGAGCATTTGTTAATCCAGTATGAGTTACAAATTGCCTATGTAGCTTAAAACTAGTAGATATATTCTCTATAGTTTAGGATGATGTGTACATTTATAGTGACACTAGCCATTGCTTATCATAAGTTATAAGCATAAAATCAAAAGAAACATTTGAATTGTTAATCATACTATAATTTTGTTCTAAAGTTCTGACTTGTGGGTCTCTTAATACTTACTATATTTAGAGAGAGAGATGTCAGCGTAGAGGCCAGGGGGCTCCTGGGGTAGGGCCCCCTCCCAGATTGGGGTATTTTGTCAGGTTATAACATGCAGCTGTCACAGGCTAAATTCTAGTCTCACACCTGGGCTGGAATCCTAGAACTACCATTTACTGACTTGATACTATGTAAGTTTTTTTAACCCTCTCTAACCCTCAGTTTTCTCAACTATAAATTAAAATTAATACTACTACCCACCTCAAAGAGTTGTTTTGAGGATAAGATGCGATGTTGTGCATCACATATTTAGTTCAGTCCTCAAAAAATGCTTCCTGTTACTACTATAGGGTCTGGTTCTTAAGAATTGGTGTTACCCAGAGACTTGATCATGTTACTGTGTTTGTGGGGCAGGGAGGGGGGCTCAGGGGCAAATAGATTTTCACTAGTATTTAAATTATAATATTATCTGCCTCTGCTGTGAGATTTTAAGAGTGTTATTTCCTGTGTAAATTTCATTTCTATTTTAGTAAATTGAATTATGTGATTAATTGAATAAGAGACAGTTTTTAATATATGGAACCTATAAACTACTGTATCTCTCTTGAACACTGAATATTGGTTTATAGAAGTGGCTGAATAAATTTTAAGGTAAAACTGATTTATTGAAGTTTTTTGCTCTAGCAAAAATTTATCTACATCTATCACATGGCCATGAATGAATTTCGTGGATTCTTAATAAGTATCTATTGATAGTGACAATAATTTATAAAGTTGTTTTATAAAACAGTTTTAAAGTTAGACTATGATGTCTAAACTTTATTTTGACAACTGTACATTTCTAAGAGGTACTTAGGGCTTGTTTCCTCCTCTGAAGAAAATAAGTCGGAGTAGGATATCCAGAGTAGAACATGGTCATTCTTGACAAGTATGCATCCACTTTTGATTGTCTCAAAAACAAATTGAACCTTTGCAGGGATCATGAGCACAAAGCTTCAAAATAAATTAGTAAATTCATCTTCATAATTTTCTAGTGAACTTTCTTTTTACAGTTTGATAAAAGAAGTTATTTTGCAAAGATTATCCTATTTTAATTATCATTAAATTTGATAAATATATATTTATAGGAAGCTAGAATATCTTGAAAAAATATAAATGATTTATTGTAAAGGAATTTATCATAGAGTATGTAGATAATAATTTTCTTTATATTTTTTTATTTATAAGTTGATGGAAAATTTCCCCCCCCCCTCTTTCTTATTCTCCTGGTAATCCTATATAGGTTCATGAAGGATTCCTGGAGAGTAAAGTGTTTCTTTTGAATAGTACCAATTCATCAAACCCTTGTGAAAGAAGAAGTATTGACCTAAGGATATATATGCTTTGCTTTCTTCCATTCATAATTCTTTTGGTCTTCATTCGTGAGCTAAAGAATCTATTTGTGCTTTCATTCCTTGCCAACATTTCCATGGCTGTCAGCCTTGTGATAATTTATCAGTATGTCGTTAGGGTAAGTATGATGTGTTTTTAACTCAGTGTCATATATTTCTTAATAAGTAAATTCTTTGTTTACTTTGGGTAAAAGTAATGGTATGTAAAGACCCCTACTTCATTATGTGGCACACAGGAGATAATCAGCCAACTTTGGTCTCCTTTTGGGGGATACTGATCAGCTGGAAAGGTGTGTGACATAGAGCACAAGCTTTGTATTCAGGTCTGGTTTTAAATCTTGGTAAATATGTTTCTGATCTTTATGACAATGCTGCAGAAGAGTAATACCCACCCTAGTAAGCTGGGAGATTTAGAATCATGCCTCAGTACACTGTGTAATGTGAAACAAAGATCTCATTAGTGTTTTGTTGACTCTTTTAAGATTTGAACCAGTCTCCAAATGGGAGTATAGGTATAATTTTATAATTTTCTTTTACTTCTGAACGTTTGTTTGCTGCCACCTCTTCAGTTCACTGCCACTATCCTAGTCTGTAACCTCTTCATTAGAAATACGCAACCTCAACTGATTTCATTGTCCATCGTCTGGGTAGCCTAACCATAAAAGAAGTATTCCCCTCACCCCCAAAAAGATTGATGGGATTCAGGGGGTCTGCAAATCCATTAAAAATATTTTTAAGATTTGATGTTTCTGTATGTATGTATGCATTCTTTTTTTTTTTTTTTTTAAGATTTTATTTATTTATTCGACAGAGATAGAGACAGCCAGCGAGAGAGGGAACACAAGCAGGGGGAGTGGGAGAGGAAGAAGCAGGCTCCTAGCGGAGGAGCCTGATGTGGGGCTCGATCCCATAACGCCAGGATCACGCCCTGAGCCGAAGGCAGATGCTTAACCGTTGTGCCACCCAGGTGCCCCAGTATGTATGCATTCTTCTACTGAAGAGTGGATAGCTTTCATTTCTCAAAGGGGCCAATGACTCAGAAAAGGTCAAGCATCCCTGTTCTATTCTTTCCTGATCCAATCCATTTTATATATTATGCTGCAATTGTTCTAAAATCTCCACTGGCAATTTATTACAAACTCTGTTTCACACCTGCGCCGCCCCCCAGCCAAATTCCAAAACCTGTACACATTTTCTTATTGCACCTAAGAATAGAAGGGCACAGGCAGGGAGGTCTCATAAGGCTTTCTGTAGTTCAAGACCCCTTAGCTGAACATGTAAGAGTTAGTGGAGTAGGAAAGGAGGTTCCTTAGGTAGAGGGAACAGTGTGAGTCTTGAGTAACAGTTGGTGTTATCAAATGACTCAAAAACTTACTACCCTTTTCATTTTGATCATAGCTTGTGTTTTCTGTCATGTATCACCATTATATAACACAAATCTCCCTCTGCTTCAGATATTCTAGACCTCTCTATTTCCCAAATTATCCACGTGCTTTCATACTTCAGTTTCTTTTTTTATCCTCTTTCCTTGGCATTGAATTCCACTTCCAGTTAGATAAGGCAGAGAACACAGGATGGTGAGCAGAGTGGGAACTAGTCTTGGGGTAGCTGGAAGATGTAGCCAGTGTAGAACCAGAGATCTTGAACAAGATGTACATTTGTGAGTGTCCAGATAGCAAAAGTTAGAACAAGGTTATGCGTCAAGACTGAGTAATCAAAGCCAGAGTCAAGGAGTATGTACAAATAATAAGGGTAATGGCAACTGTCTAGGTAAAGAGTAAGACCCTGAGACAAGGAGACCTGTACTGGGAAGCAGCAGAGTTATGACATAAAAATCCAAAGTCAGGAACCAGGTACCTTGGAGACTGAAAAAGCAATGAAAACAGAGTAGAAAATAGATTTCATTGGACACCATGAGCAGTGATCGATACTGTGGCTCTCAGCTCAGACTGAGTATGCTTATGTATTTCCTGTTGTGCCAGGAGCCATACCCAGGGTGAACAGCCCAGGACTTGAAGGTGGAAGCAGGTAATCAGGAACATTTTAGCCCAGATGGAATGTGTGGGCACGAGGGAAACAATGGCTTTTGGCAGTGAAGTCCTAATAGCTTGGCTACATTTAACATAGGATGCTTAAAGTGTTTATTGAAAGAATTATCCACTTTTATAACATACATTTGCTATTGTGAAGCTCAGAAGTATATGATTTTGCTCTTTATTTTAAATTCTTTAAAATCAGTGAAGATGTAACTTCTCTTATTTTTTCTCTCTTTCTCCAGAATATGCCAAATCCCCACAACCTTCCAATAGTGGCTGGTTGGAAAAAATACCCACTCTTTTTTGGTACTGCTGTGTTTGCTTTTGAAGGCATAGGAGTGGTAAGGATTTACTCTTTATTATTATTTTTAAAAATTTTAAGTCAACACAAAGATTTATGTAGTCAAACTGCATTTAAAAATGCATTTTTCTTTTTTGTTTTCATTTTTGTCATACCAGAACACTATTTGTGGTTTGGTAGGTTAGACTTGAATTATAGTTTAGTTTAGATGATTTTAAACATTTTATTATGGAAAATTTCAAGCCTAAGACAAAATAGAGAATAGTATGATGAACTCTTGTGTAAGCATCACACGGCTTCAAAAATCGACTCATGGCCAATTTTGTTTTATCTGTCTTCTATCTACTCCGCCGAGCCCAGGTTGTATTCAGACAGACCCCAGACGTCATATTTTATAGACTAGATGATTTGAACTGAATTGAAATTTTTATGAAGTTACTATTACATGAAAGAATCAAATATAAATTCTCCCTTTAGATTTATACATATCATATTTGTTTTGAGAAATGATGTAATCATAAAGCTAATACCAAGAAATACAAGCACCCTGAGGATTCTAAGATCTTAAATATTTCCCTTTAAGATGCTTCCAGTTTATTTAAAGCCTGGAATGTGTAGATTTGGGGAAAATAGAATATTGCTCTCTGCTCTATAGCTTATGTTTCATTGTCTGATGGTTTGGTAGGGAGGGAAACCACTTATACATATCTATACGAACCACAGATGAAATAAGACCTAGAAGACAATTTTATACCATTTTACTTGGGTTCTTGCTGTCTCTGAATTCTCCTTAGGAGAATTCTCACAAATTCCTACAGTTCTGTTTATTACTGTTGTAGACAGTAATACTGCAGATTTTCATTTCTGTCTTTAACCAGTATGTTCTAGTTAAGTATTGGACATTTCCAGTTAAGTTGTTCCTCTAACATCTCAAGTTTAGCAGCTTCGAAGTCTGACACAGACTTTCTTAATCCAAAACCAGCTTCACTTTCTCATTTCCCTGTTTCTTTTAGTTTTATTTTCAGTCACTCAAGCTTGAAACATTGGAGCATTTCCTTTCACTTTGTCCCTGGTTCCCCCATTCCATCAGTAATTAAGGCATGTTTATTTTTCTTTCATATTTTCCCATAAATGAAATTACATTTAAAACTCCCGAAGTGCTGCTAGCCACAGAGGGAGCCTACATAAGTGTGAATTTCCTTCCTTTCCTCCTTTTCTAGCTGCACTGGCACCATTATAGTTATAACCCTTTATTTCAGGTCTGGATTATCTCTAGAGCATCCAGATGGTTCTCTCTTCTATTAATCAGGTAATATTTCCACATGGACCTGACACACCTAAGAAGTAGAGATATTACTAGAGTTCTTATCCCATCGGGTTGTTGTGAGGACTACGTGAGATGCTGCGGGGTGGTCCAAGATGGCAGTAGGGGAAGATCCTGAACTCACCTTCTCCCGTGGGCACACTACATCTACAGCTACATATGGAATAATTGCCTCTGAGAAGGAACTGAAAACTAGCTGAACAGCTGCTCCACAATAAAAAGGGCCACCTTAAGACAGATAGGGGAGACAGAGATGTGGTCTCACCAAAAACGCTACCCCCAGTGTAGCAGGGGTAACCCAACATAGGGAGGGATCTTACAAGCCCGGAGCTTTTCCCTGAGGAGCAAGGGCTTTGTGCCCCACATCTGACATCCCAGCCCTTCATACCTGCACTGGAGAGACTAGCCCCCAGTGGTGCTTACATTCATAGGCTCCAAAGGGCTGTTGGAATCTGAGAAACTCCTTTTAAAGGGATTGCATATGGATTCACTTGCCCAGAACCTAGCATAAAAGCTGCAGTTTGACAAGTGCCTAGACTATACATGAAGGGGATTCGTTTGCTAATCTTAAAGCGTCTGCTGGAGGGGCAGGGACAAATTGGGACTTTCTCCAGGGATGGGGGCACTGGTGAGCACCATATCTGTATTCTCCCTCGAGGATGCTGGCTCAGGTGGACACTCACAAGCACACTCTCCCACTGCCTTGCTAACACTGGTGGGCGTGCCCCGCCCCCAGCGTTCTTCCCCTGCCTGGCCCTCGTGGCTAGGAGGGCTTGTGTTCCAGGGCCCCATGGGACTTTAACAATGGGAAAGGCAGTTCTTGGCAGCCTGCCACACTGAGGGCACTGCACAGACAGCAGACTGAAATGTACCCCAAGTCGGCCAGTGAAAAAGTCCTATTTACCGGTGTTGAAACTTTAACCTGAGGGACAGGCTTCATGTTTGCCACATATCTCGAGGCTATGGAAGCACTCTTAGGGAATGTAGACAGGGAAATACCATCTCATGCCCTCCTTTGGCCTTGCTACAGCTTGCTGGTACCCCCCAGAAAGGGGCTTACACAGTTATCTGAAGCCTTGACTTTTGCAACCATTCCCCCAGGGGACCCCTCCAGATCTCCTGGTCTAGAGGCCAGCAGCATTTACAATTATGGTCCCATGGACTGTGTATTTCCATACTTTAAAAGCTGCTGCCTGAGGATCTGACTTCCAATCATCCTGAAACTTGGTACTGACTAAGATGCCTACATTGGAACACTGGCAGGTCTTAGGACACCTTCAACACCTGAAACTTATCAAGAATAAATCAGGCTACTTACACAATCACAAAGGGCCAAGAGACAACCAAGAGCTAGGGCAAGGTTGAATAATAGAGTTCATCTCCTACACAAGGTCATTCCTTCAAGACTGGGAGATGTAGCTGTTTCAGCTAATACATAGAAACAAACACAGAAAAAACTTCCAACCAAGAATACTCTACCTGGCAAGGTTATCATTTGGAATTGAAGGAGCACTTAACCTGAATAAAAGTGCGAGCGTGGCATCCTTGACTTGTTCCTGATCATAGAGGAAAAGCTCTCAACTTTTCATTGTTCAGTTGATGCTAGCTGTGGGCCTGTCGTATATGGCCTTTATTATGTTGAGAATGTTCCCTGAATACACACTTCATTGAGTGTTTTTATCAGGAACAGATACTGAATTTTGTAAGTGCTTTTTCTGCATCTATGGGGATGATCATATGATTTTTATCCTTCCTTTTGTTAATTTGATGTATCATGTTGATTCATTTGTAGATGCTGAACCATTCTTGCATCCCTGGAATAAATCCCACTTGATCATGATATATGATCCTTTTAATGTATTGTTGAATTTGGTTTACTCATATTTTGTTGAGAATTTTTGCATCTGTGTTCATCGGGAATATTCCTTACAGTTTCCTTGCTCCCTCCCTCCCTCCTTCCCTCCTTTCCTTCCCATCTTCTCCTTCTCCTTCTTCTTCTTCTTCTTTGATGTCCTTGCCTAGTTTTGGTATCAGGGTAATGCTGGCCTTGTAAATGAGTTTGGAAGCGTTCCCTCCTCTTCAGTTTTCTGGAAGTATCTGAGAAGGATAGATATTTAATTATTTAAGTGTTTGGTAGAATTTGCTTGTGAAGTCATCTGGTCCTGGACTTTTGTTTGTTAGGAGTTTTTTTTTAATTACTGATTCAATTTCCTTACTAGTAATCTTTTTGTTCTTATTTTCTATTTCTTCATGATTGAGTCTTGGAAGATTGTATATTTCAAGGAATTTATAAATCTCTTCCAGGTTGCTCAATTTTTTGGCATATAATTATCTATAGTAGTCTCTTGTGAACCTTTGTATTTCTGTAGTATCAGTTGTACCTTCTCTTTCATTTCTGATTTTATTTATTTGAGCCCTTTCTCCTTTTTAGTTGGTGAGTCCAGCTAAGGGTTTGCCAATTTTGCATGGCAACTTTAGGCAATAATACTTTATTGCATATTTGAAAGTTGCCAAGGGAGTGAATCTTTAAAGTTCTCATTACAGAAAAAGAATTTGTAATTTGGTATGGTGACTAGACTTATTTTGGTGATCACTTTGCAGTGTATACAAATATCAAACCCTTATGTTTATACCTGAAACTAATGTTATATTCCGATTTTATCTCAATTAAAAAAGAAAAATACCTGGCACATTGTAAGTGTGCTTGTTGCTGCTATTTTTTCTTGCTGCTATTATTTCTTAGTATCTTTCACTGTATGGTCAAATCATATGGCCAAAACCTCTGAAGATTTTGCCTAAAAAAACTCTTCAATTAGGCTTTTTTCCTTTTCTTTAAAGGTTTTTTTTTTTTTCACATAATAAAAATAACTTTTTCATCTCACTAAATTGACAGACAACAGACAGATACAGATGGCTGGATATAGAAGCAATCACAGACATGAATATAGCCGGGTTAGTGTGCACACGTCTATTTCCTAGCTCGTCAGCTGAGGGATACATAGTAGCTTCAGGCACACCCAGCACACACATCTTAACTTCTAAATACCGTTCTACAACAAAAGAACCAAAGTTCTTTGGAAAATGTCTGATTCTAGGGCTGAAACAAGGAAATTCAGGAGCATCTTGTAGTACGCAAAAGTATGGAAATGCTCAAAAAAACCAAAAGAACAGAGGCAGGCAAAGGAATACAGGAAGCAACCTGATGGAATTCACGATGCCAAAGCTGGAACAGTGTGAGCAACAAAATAAATAAATGTTTTGGGTTCATACTCTTAGTATAAAACAAATATGCACGAATGCATACTAATGTAAATAAGTGATTAAATAAATACATATATGGGGGGATTCCCAAATAATTTATGTAGGTACATCCCCTCCAGGAGGTGTGGCTGAATCTCTCCAGTCCCTGAAGTATGGGCTGCATTTAGTGACTTGGCTTCCAATGAACAGAATATGATGAAAAAGAAGAAAAGACCTTTATAAACAGAGAAACCTGGCAAACATGGCCTTAAAACAAGCGATCAAAGTTGATCAAATCATGTTGATAACATGTGTGATGAGAAGGGCATTTCACCTCTATGGTATCTTGTTCTAAAATCTATAATCCCAGTGTACAAACATCAGACAACATCAGACAAACCCCAGCAGAGAGACGTTATACCAAAACCAGTACTCCTCAAAACTGTCAAGATAATGAACAATGAGGAAGAACTGCGAAGCCATCACAGATCAGAGAAGAACAAGGAGATATGGTGACAAAATGCACTGTAGCATCCTGGAAGGGACCTTGGAACAGAAAAGGGACATTAGTAGAAAAACTAATGAAATCCAAATAAAATGTAGAATTCATTAAATTTATCTTTGCAACCTTTCTGTAAATCTAAAATTATTCCAAAATGAAAAGTTTATTTTAAAAAATCTGACCGGTTTGCCTGCTAAGAGCTAACTTCAGATCTTTTTATTTTAAGGATTTGAAAGTCTGTAGTGTAAAAAATATATAAGACATCAAGGAAAATATTCAGCAATTTTAAGTATTATTTTAAAGAAAATAAAATTTGCATGTAAATTATAGAAAGATTAATTTGTGTGTATAGAAGATGGGATATTAGGTTGTTTTAAATTACTTGTATTACCTGCATTCTCTTCTTAGGTTCTTCCACTGGAAAATCAAATGAAAGAATCAAAACGCTTCCCCCAAGCATTGAATATTGGCATGGGAATTGTTACAACCTTGTATGTGACATTAGCTACCTTGGGATATATGTGTTTTCGGGATGAAATCAAAGGCAGCATAACTTTAAATCTTCCCCAGGATGTATGGTAGGTAGATACGAGTTTGTTAATCCTACTTCGTATACTTCATAGATAAAGCTTACCAATATTTGATGATAAAGGTGTATTTTTGGATATATGGTTTAAACATTTAAAATTTTTATTGTGATTTCTTATTTGTGTAACCTAGAATTTTTTCATAATCTTCAGAGGAGACCATCTATGATTTTACAGATTCATATGGGATTCTTTAAAAAAGATTAAAAATTGTAGGATATTCCAAATTTGAGACAATATGAAAGTAAAGTATGGATTCTTTTAATATGGACTCACTGTAATAAAAGATGTAATACTTATACTTGCTGCCAAAAAATCCAACACTCTGGATTCCTGATAAAATAATAAAACCCATCACTACGACCCTCACTAATTTACTGGTCAGCCTTAATATTGTACGTACTCCAGATCCTTTCAGAACACAGATAGGGCACATTATTTAAAAAATATGGTGCATCTTAATATTCTCTTAATATTAGAACCATATTCTGCAAAATGAAGCAATAAAGAGGGGTTTTCCTTCTTCCAGAGATTGGTCTCTGAAGATTTTAAAAAGGTATTGGCAGTGATTACCAGGTAGACTTGCTCCCTGATTTATAAAAGGGAAGGTAACTCCTTAGTTTTGAGAAGTACACAGAATAAATGTTAAATTGCTGATTTAATTAATGTCCCACTGCTCCTTTAGCTGCTTGGATAGAAGTCTGTGAAAACTTTAATGTTTTTAAGTATTACGTGTTCTGACTGGCTTCCTATTGGTAGCTTGGGAGTTTGTCTGCCACTCAGTAGTCATCTGATCCCTGGGTTTTTATTGGAGTAGAAATGTTGTAAGAACAAATGCATATAGGAAGCCATTTGTGATAGAATGTACCTAGAATAGTTTCCAGGCTGCACAAGGAGCACATGTGCAGTACGTTCATTGTTTTTAAATTATAGTTCTACTTTAGCTATGACACAGTTTATAAAATGTATTTCACGGTGGAAACGTCAAATGTTATACCTTTGTTTCAGACTAGAGACATGACTATGAACAAGATATATAATTTTAAGCATTTGTTTCATTAACTTATGTTACAGTTGATTATATAATTTTGTTTCCTCCAAATATGCCTCTTTTTGTAATAGTTTAATACAGGCTAGAAGCTTAAACAGCTCAATGTAAGAGAATCAAGGCTAAAAATTATGGTAGTGTAGGGAGAGGTAAGATGGCGGAGGAGTAGGGGACCCCTTTTCCAGCCTGTCCCCTGAGTTGAGCTGGATAGGTACCAGACCAGCCTAAACAACCATGGAATCAGCCTGAGACACAGGAAGATACATCTGGATCTCTACAAATGAACATCTCCAGTGCTGAGTATTAAGGTACGAAGAGGGGAGCCGTGAAACCGCACAGATATCGGAAGATAAACGGAAGGGGGAGGGAGCTGCCGCTTTCGGGCACTGGGAAGCGGCAGCCACCTGCACGGGGGAGCGGGCGGACTCAGGGACAGCACCCGCGAGAGGAACATAGGCAGCAACCTCTCGACGCCGGCCAAAGCAACCTTTTTCATGACACATCAAAGGCAAGAGAAACAAAAGATAAATTGAACTTATGGTACTTCATCAAGATCAAAAGTTTCTGCACAGCCAAGAAACAGTCAAAGAAAACTAAGAGGCAGCCACGGAATGGGAGAATATATTTGCAAATGACACTACAGATAAGGACTGGTATCCAAGATCTACAAAAACTTCTCAAACTCAATACAGAGAAACAAAATAAACAAATCAAAAATGGGCAGAAGAGTATGAACAGACACTTTTCCAACTGAAGACATACAAATGGCTAACAGACACATGAAAAATGTTCAAAATTTACATCAGGGAAATTCAAATCAAAAACCACACTGAGATACCACCTTACGCCAGTTAGAATGGTAAAAATAGACAAGGCAAAGAAACAACAATTGTTGGAGAGGATGTGGAGAAAGAGTCCTCCTACATTATTGGTGGGAATGCAAGTTGGTACAGCCACTCTGGAAAACAGTGTGGAGGTCCCCTTAAAAAGTTAAAAATTGAGCTACCCTATGATCAGCCATTGCACTACTGGGTGTTTACCCCAAAGATACAGACATAGTAA